>NW_028258143.1:54281666-54581944 GCF_053883595.1 Heterocephalus glaber
TTTAAAAAGTTACTGATTTAAAAGCTAAGATTTTACCCATATGGCATACCTTCTTATCAACTTGTAAAAGAACTGCATATTTTATAACTGTTTCCAGTTGGTGTTTTTAACAAATTATATTTCTCCATTTCTTGGCTTTTTGTTTTTGAGCAAGTTAAGCCTTGATTTTCTCATCTGTAAAATGCAGAAAACACTACTACATGGGCTTATTCTACAAATAAAACTAAGTTTTTCAACTTGTTGTCATGATCAAGAGGTTGAGTTACAAGATAATGTCACCTGTCCAGCATCTGAGGTGGCCAAGCAGGGTCTGACATGAGTGAAGTCCTTGGGCCACTCACCTCTGGCCATAATGGGCTTGGTGTCTTTACCTTCAGATATTTCCTAAAAGCACCCTTTTTATGGGTACTGCAACGTGAAAAGGGCTGGGAAACCCTGAGAATATACAAAAAATACTGAATAATCTCTAGACCAGTAAGTATCTAGTAAGCATTGGTTATTGCTGTATGTATAAAACTGCTAAGTCAATTAACAAAATAAATGTGCTAAATCATTCAAAGAAAAGGTATCCCATTATCAACACATTCCAGGTCAGTTACACAGAAATAGACCTCTGAGAATCTAGTATGCCTCCTACTGTAGTTCAAAGTACACACACAAGTCAGATTCAAGTTCTGTTTTGCAAAGTGGGTAGCAGAGTAAGTAATGATCATCATCTTATGTCAGTTCCTGTTGATTAGCTCCAAAAGGTACTTGAAACTTAACTCCATCCTAAATTAAATGCTCAATTTACCTTAAGATACAAGCCTTAAAAATATTTTTTAAAATCCTGAAATCAGATTTTTTGCCTCTCTCTACCTTCTGCTTTAAATCCATTTCTCTGTATTCATACTTTTGAGAGAACTTAAATTTGAGTAGATAAGATGCTGGTGAATAAAAATTATGCTGAGGATAAAAATTTGAAAACTGAAGTATTATTCAAGTTAAGTACAAACCAAAATTGTAATGAGACACCACTTCACACTAGGATGCCTCCATTTGAAAAGACATAATAACAAATGCTGACAAGAATGTTGAAAATTGTTACCTTCCTTTATTGCTACCAGAATGTGAAGGTTGAAAAACAATTTGACAGTTACTCAAGATTACTTTTTAGAAAAAACTTATTTGGTGTCAGGGATTAAATACAGGGCCTCACACATGCTAAGCACATGCTGTACCACTGAGCTACACCCTTAGCCCCAAAAGATTACTTTTGAATTATTACGACCCAGTACTTTCACTCCAAGATATATACTCCCCCCAAAAAATACACATGCATACAAAAACTTGTACTTAGCATTATTCACAACAGCCTATTA
The DNA here is from genome assembly GCF_053883595.1 of Heterocephalus glaber. Classification (NCBI taxonomy): domain Eukaryota; kingdom Metazoa; phylum Chordata; class Mammalia; order Rodentia; family Bathyergidae; genus Heterocephalus; species Heterocephalus glaber. Next base: position 54,283,028 of record NW_028258143.1, read on the forward strand.
TTATTATTATAGCCAAATTATTATTAGAGCCAAATTATTCATAATAACCAAAAAGTGAAAATAACCCAAATGCCCATCAACTGATAAGCAAAATGTGTATATATCCTTATACCTGAATATTTTTCTAATATTAATAAAAAGGAATAAGATACTAATACATGCTACAACATGGATAAATCTTTAAATCATGCTAAGGGCCAGAAGTTGATAATAAAAAGTCATGATATGATTCCATTTATATGAAATTTCCAGGATATATAAATCTATACAGACAAAAGTAGATTAGTGTTTGCCTAAGCTGGGAAAAATGGAACATATGTGCAAATGGATACAGAGTTTCTTTTTAGGGTGATAAAATGTTCTAAAATTATATTGCATACTGTGGATTTACTAAAAAATGTTTAATTGTACATTTTAAATGGATAAACTGGCATGTTAATTATAACTCAAAATTATTTTTAAAAAAGTATGATAGAAAAACATGCAAAAGTCATGCTTGCAAATAATTAACTTGGGAAAACAGTTGTAATTTTTAAGACACAGAAACAGTGCCTGGTTGCCAAAGGTAGATGTTTCACAACACTCTGGACGGGAGGCAAGTCTTTTTCAGTCCAGCAAAACAATCAGAATATAGAAAGAAAAAGAATCAGTAAAGCCACTAGCCATTAAGTATTTTTTTCTCTATCAACTTACAACTTTAGCAAGCAGTCTTTTAAATCCATTGATCAAAAAAAGGATCTGAGAAGGGGGGTAGGAAATGTAGGAAGGAAAAAGTAGGAAGTGGAGGAGGACTTTGTGTTTATCTGAATTTAGCAAACAGAAAAAAACTGGTAGAGCTTCTTCCTTCTTCTTACTCCTTTTCCCAGTCTAATATTAATCTGTTAACCAAAAATGAAAAAATAACTCAGCCAGCCTATGTATTGTAATGGCCTATATATTGTAAATTTTCTTTTGCTATAGACACCTGGCCTGGGAAGCCATTTCTCAGGTTGTTGCTTGGTGAGTATGGAGCTCAGAGGAAGAGGATGTGAGTGCATCCAACATCAAATGGAGCATTCCTCAGAGTGTGTGCTACTAACAATACTCACAGAGTCTGAGAAGTACTGCAGGAAAGAAATCCAACTGTTGACATTTAATGGCAAGGAGCCTCACAAGAGACTGTACTGAGTGTTGGCCAAAACTCTCTTCCCACAAAGACCCTGCAGAGATCTTCAAACATTTCTTCCTATTCCCCCAGCTCACCAATCCTCTCTCTGACCAATTATTTAAATAAGTTGATACATTCCATTCAGAGTCAAATCCTCAAAGACTGTTTTTAGGAGGTACTTTCACTTTGACCTAAAGTTATAGCTACTGTCTTCATTTCTTTTAAAAATGAAAACAATCCTATTTATTATTCTGATTGTAAAATGATATACTGTGCATAATTTGTAATAAAAAACCAGACACCTTAAAAAGTACAAAGAAGTAAAAGTAATCACTAAGTTCACCAATCAGATAAATATTAAATTTCTTGGTGATCATTCTTTTAAACACTTGTATTAGTCAGGTTTTCAGAGTTGTAACCAAATATTTGATACACACAACTTAAAAGAGAAAAGCTTCAGTTTGGTTTATGGTTCCAGAGATTTCAGTCCAGGATCAGTGGGCTCCAAGGTAGAAACATCAAGGTGGAAGGGTGTGACAGAAGGAAGCTGCTCACCTCACAGTAGCCAGGAAAGAATGAACCTGAAAGGAAGGAGCTGGGACAACATTTAACCTTCAAAACTACACCACCAGTGACTTGCTTCAACTAATAAGGCCATTCAGCTAATGAAATCATCAATAATTCATTGATGAATTTAGTGCCCTCATGATCCAATCACTTTTCTAGTTCCCATCCCCCCCCAACACTGCTGCACTGGGGATCAAAATCTTAATACATGAATCTTTAGGGAATGCTTCATATTGAAACCTCTACGACACCTCACTGCTTATATATACACACCCACAGATACATAAATTTTACATAAGCAGTACGATACTACACATACTGTTCTGTATAATGATTTATTTTCAGATTATAGGCTATATATATTTTAGAATTTATCAAATAATAAATGACGTTTTAAAAGAATATATGATCTGTCCAAACATACTCTTTTAGTTTTAAATTTTTTCTAAATAATTCTTATCTTGATGCTCAGGATAAAATTAAAAGGAAAGTGCCAAGTACTGTGGGCTTAAATCACTCTCTGAAATATGCCCAAATCGGTCCTGGAATATCCAGATACAGGATTTGGGGATTATCAAGACTCTTGCACATATGTCATCTTGTTTTTCTCTCAATTTAGAGAAGCTAAAATGAGTCAGATTAGCAGAGCTATCTCTGTGGAGTTGCCAAATTTGGAGTTAACATTTCTTCCCAAAATGAACCCTTTAAAATCTATAAGACATCAAGAAACTCTAAAAGATCATTTCTCTATGATCAAAGGAAAAGTGCTTATTAAACTAATTATCCAGGCCCTTGTTTCATCCCTAGCACTGCAAAACAAAAAATCTTTAGGGGGTAAAAGAGCACTTGCTTAGCATGTGTAGGACCCTGGGTTTCATCCCTTCTATTGCAAAAGCAAAACAACACAACACCACACCACCCTCAAAAGTAATTCTGGTAAAACTTAGTTACCAACACCCTTTCCACTCATCATTATTACTCCAACAGTGACCTATTACAACTGTAACCATCACTGCTATTAAAAGCCTTCAGTGACTCAAATTTCCTACAAAGTGTAATCTCTAAAGCATGAAATAATAGGCTTTCCTAGAACAACAATTGCTAAAATTCCCTGCATCCTATCCCCCAGCACCCTGCCATACACCAAATGCCTTATGCTGTTCTATGTATAAGTCCCCTGGCCATTTCTTTCTTCCTACAATGCTGCTTGTTTATCACATCCTTCTTCCTGGTATACTTCTAGTCTACTTTTAGAAGCTACTTTAAATGTCTTTTTTCTTGACTCATTTGAATGGTGTCTGGCAGAATACAGAAACCCAATACACGCTCGTTTTTTATGTCAATTATGTGGGGAACTATTTTAATTACCCAATTTAACAATGACAACCAAGCCTCCAATTTTCATGACCAGCTTTGAAACATAGAAACATGGGGATAATTTTTTTTTTTTTTTTTTTTTTGGTACCAGGGATCAAACTCGGGACCTTGTGCTTATAAGGCAGGTGGGGGAACCACTTTGCTAAATCCCTGGCCCCTTGGGATAAATATTTTAAGATATGTAAAACATACTGTGGATAGCACTATGCTAAAATTGTTAACATAAATTGAGTTTCCTATATCACCTTTAAACTATGGAATTATTTTAAAGTCAATTTGGAAAATAATATTTTTACGTCAAGTTTTGAAAATATGGTAAGTCAAAAGAACGTCATCAAAACACAATAAAATTTGGAGTCTGGTCTCATTTAAAACTCTTTGGAACTCATATTTAATTTTCCTTACTATTTACTGAAGCTACAGTTGGCTACATTACTTTCATTAGGAAGGTGACTAGGACTATAAGATCTGAAGAATTAGACCATGGGTTGATTCTCACTGCCTAGCAAGGAAACTATCTTAACAACTACAGCATGGCCGTTATTGATTATCTAACTGGTATCCATCCCCTCCCCCTTCTCCAACTTTCTTCCTCCATTTAAAAGAAAGGAAAACCAGATTTTGTTTGCACAGTCAGCAAAAAAAGAGCAATCTCTTCCAGAAGAAGCTGATCCCACTTCCCAGCTCTAGGGGTAGGTGCTAGTTAGATGAGCAACCAGTATTTGGACTTCCCTGGAGATACCGGTGGCTGAGGCTGGGAAAGGGAGACTTGTACTGGTCCTATTGACCTGAAAGGAAGGATGATACTACATGAGAGTTCCTTTGAACTCTCTTGCTGGGCATAAACAAGGAAACATATGACTCTGGCAGCTACCTTTGGCTGATGCTGAGTGGCCATGAAAACACAAGCCCTTCCTTACATCACTAAAATATTGACCACCCATGCTGTTATTATGTTTCTAAACTTTTTACTAGGTAAGATACTATATTTCCTTAAAAAATTTAGGTTTAAAGCAGTAGAGTTTGCTTGAGTATCAGATAATAAAGCTGAAAGCATCTATTGATACTGAATATAATTCTTGAAATTGGGATAACAAACTTTAAAATGGTCTCTTTTGAGAATACTCAATACTGGGCTTACTATACTCATTTTACAAATCAGAAACCAAAGCATATATATATATATATATATATATATATATATATATGACTATGAATACATATATACGTACATAGAGAGGGTAAGAGGGAGGGGGAGAGAGACAGGGAGAGAGAAAAAGACAGGCAACTAGAGCTCAGGTTTGTCAGACTGGAAAATCTAACTACAATATCATTTCCAAAGTCCTAACAGTGAATAGATAATTCCAATTATTTTGTGATGGATTTTTAAAAACCTCAATTCCTTATTCTTTCTGATCTTCCTCTTCAATCTGCACATTACATTGAAAAGATTCCTTTTTAAGTGATTGTTTTAAATATTTCCTTCTAGCTCTTTTCCCTAGTTTTTGGAAAATATATACTTAAGATTTTATCTTTCTTCTCAGTAAAAAGAAATAAACTTAGTAGTTCAAGCCCCTAGAAAAAAGGGGTATTTTATATCAAAAAGAACCAACATTGACAGCAACCCCAATAATACATCAAAATTATGCATAACTTTAGTTCTCTGTCATTTAAATGTGTAACATTAATATAAAGAAATGTTTTTTATATTTCCAAGAAAATTCTTGGAGAGAACCCAAGTAAATGGGTAACTACACAAATGGATAACTACATTAAATGGTTAACTCAGGAGGAACAATACTGAGAACCTAATGTTCAGCTATAACTTCAGCTATTTATATATTTTTGGTATTTAAAGCAGAAAAAGTAAACAACCATTAAGATTAAAATCACTAACAAATTTGTTGAGTTAGTAAAAACCTTACATTTACATTTAAAATTCCAATTTTTAAAAAAACATTAAATTTCCAGATAAAAATGATGAAAAAATTAGTTCTGAACGAACTGTGATTCCATGCATAGCCAGAAATTGTTTAGATTTTTATCAGGTACAGTATCAAAAATGAGAAAATAGAGGCCAAATGCTAAAATGGTCATTTCATATGACCACTCATATTAGCTCCCCACAAGCCTTCTACTCCTTATTTCATATTTCCAAGAAGCAAATGAAAAGTTCTGGAACTAAATAACATAGCATCTAAAACTGGGAACTTAATAGTAGGTTTAACAACAGCAGAGGGCAAGGCATGTAGCTCAGTAGTAGAATGCCCAGCATTCAAGAGGCCCTGGGTTCAGCTTCTAGCTCTGCAAAAACAGATGAAAAAAAGCAGAAGACAAGACTGGTGAACTGGAAGACAAGCCAAAATAAAATGTCTAATATGAACTTAACAATGTTTTTTCTGTGGAAAAAAAGTTAACCAGTGCTGTATAAAATATATTTTTAGCTGGGCATGGTAGCACATGCTGGTAATCCCAGCGCTTGGGAGGCTGAGGCAGGAGGATCACTGTTGAGTTCAGGGCCAGCCTGAACTTCTCCTGTCTCAAAGCCAAACAAACAAAATACAACAAACAAACAAAAAAATTTTTTAAACAATTAGCTCCGAGACTATGAAAACCATAAGGAAAATGTTTTCAACCAAACTTTGTCCATGAGGTTACTTGTAACTGATATTTGCCATGATTTTTCCTTAAACTATATCTGTCCAAATGTCAAAATCAACAGACAGAAAACCCCAAAGTCACCTTGAAACATGTGATAAGTCACAAGTGAGTGCCTGGGCCGCACCTTCTCCAGCTGCTCGCTCCAAACATGCAGATGTCTATCCACACCCCCTAGAAGTAGGACAAACTTTCACTGAGCACCATTTCTCCTAAATCAGGAATCAACATGAGCAGGGGTAGAAAAGCCAGATATGGCCTGGCCTAAAATTCAGGTCAAGGAAAAAGAGGGAACTGAAGATGAAAGAAAGATCTCCCTCATAGATGACAGGCCACGTATGCATGAGTGCCTCTTTCTTGACCACAGGAAACTGGTGCAGTGATCATGTACAGCCTACACCAGACTGCATACTGCCCTAAACAACACCATATATTACACAGTAAAGATCAGGAAGTGCAGGGAAGATGCCAATGAGAAAGAAGGATGATTTTTGAAACCTTGTGCTCAACTCATTGCATTAGCTTTTTGTTTTTGTTTTTGTTTTTTAAGGCGGGGCCCTGCTATGTTGCCTCAGCCTCCTAATTAACTGGGACTACAGGTATATATACCTCTGTCCCTGGCACCTGCAACAGATTTTAAGATGAACATTTATGATACTACAGAAGATAGAAAGGACAAAGCTGACCATGGGGAAATTTCTTAATGAATTGTCCAAGGAGTGGCTTAGACTTAAAAAGGAGGAGAAATATAAAGAAATACTTAAGAAATAGAATTGCCGGGCTCAACTATATGAGATGAGCAAACACATGCCTGTTCTGAGCACTCCAGGAGGTTGAGGCAGGAGGATCACAAGTTCAATTTAGTTAAATTAAAAAATAAAAAAAGGGATAGAGATATAGCTCAGTGTAAAGACCCCGGGTTCAATCTCCAGCATTGCTAACCAAAACAAAAGAAAACAAAACAAAAAAACAGTTCTCCTGCTAGATAACACAGACTTTCAAGACCTATGAAAAAGTATGAAATGGGACGGGGGATTTAGCTCAGTGGTTTTGCCGCCTGCTGCACAAGTGCAAGGACCCAAGTTCAATGCCCAGTACCAAAAAACAAAACAAAACGATGAAATGTAAAAAGAAATGAATGGGTCCAGAACACAAAAGGAAAGCTACAAAGCTAATCTCAACAGCAATTTATATTAAAAAAATTACCCAATTTTAACAGCAAATAAAAGTATCTATTTGCTATGGGATATAGTGTGTGACATAATGTAAAGTAGGGGCTCTACATAAATATTGCCAGGGATTACAAACCTAAGAGAACAATAAAAATGATTTCTTGGTATCAGTCTTAGGAAACAGACTAACAGTCTAGGCACCACCTAATAAAGGAACTACATCTATTATAGGATATTAGGACAGAAAAGTGATGAGTTCAGTTTTGGACATACTGGCTTTGAAATGCCTATGGAGACCACTGAGTTCAAGACTTATTTCTAATTTTAGAGCCCTTGGTTAACACAATAAGTGCATAATGAACACAGATGGCTATAAACTACTCAAACTGTTTACTCCAAATGGATCATACGTTATGCTAAAACCAAAACAAACTGAGGCGGATTGGGAGAATCATTAGCTGAAGTTAGAGGTTAAGAAAGAATACCCATATAAATATAACCTCTATTTCAATTTCTGCTTAACAATTCCCTGGACACGTCAATTACACTTTAGCACCTAAATTACTCACAATGCATATTCACATATTCCTCTTCCTACCTCCCCCTACAGCCCTTCTTAGTATTTATTTTTCAAGTAACAGTTTATGGTGACTTTCAATAACAAAGGAAAGACTGAATATTCCTTCATACCTATAAATTACAACCACCTGCATCAATCTAATGTTTAATTTCTATTCTAGATTAACTGGGCCATATGGATGGAAAGTGATTATAAACTTAAAGTATAGTAGAATGAGAGGGCCAGAGGCTGGGAAAGAGGAAGGCCTTCAAAGGTCTGGTTGCTCCTCTATCCCAAACCAAATCTTTGAATATTTTTTGGTGTCAGCCAATGAAAACTACCTGACAGCTAAGTGATGAGAGGCAACAGGGGGTACTTTGCAATGAGGCAAAACTAAGTTCAAATTGAGGCTTTATAATTTCTACACTATCTTGTGGAAAGGTAAAGGAAACTATAACCAAGTAAAATAGAAAAGAGAATTATGCAGATTTCTGTCTCTTATTTTATCCAAGCTCTTTCTTTCTTACTCTGATCAGTCTTTAGATCAAGGCTTATTTACCCCCGACAATCGATGACGATACTATTTGGAAATGTAATGGTTCTAGTATAAAATGGTAAGAGCAAAAAGATCAACTGACTTGAAGAAATTCTGTAATTTCTCCAACTGGTTTTCTAAATCAAACAGTGGCTAAATGAATAGGTATTTGATTGCCCGAAAGACAATATAATTAAGTAACTTTAGGGAAATTTATACTTTATAATTGGCCATCAAAAGCAAATTTTCATAAATTTCTATAACAACCTCTATTCTCCAATAATGAAATTAACTCAAAATTCAGTATGAAAAAATACTGAATCCTATCACTGCATTTATCAGAAAGATTAATGTTAAATCTTGTAGACAGGAATGAAGTCCTTGATCACTCACACAAGTGGTTGGAGAAAAAGTCAAACATATTGATCCTAAGCACTAACACCCTCGTTCTATCTTCCATCTATAGCTACCAAAAGAAATGTCATTATCTTTGACAGCTTTCTTTAGAAGCTGCTATTTTTTAGTCCTTTCCAAAGAATGGATGAGTGTACGAACAAATGAACACATCAGAAAATGAATTAAAAAATAGCTAATTATTCTAAATCTGTGGAGAGACAAGAATATACAGTGATTAAAAGGTCACACTCTAGCCAGGGTGTGCTGCACATGCCTGTAATTCCAGCAGGAATTCCAGCAGGATCTTAAATTCAAGCCCATGCTGTGCATCTAAAATGAAATGGGCAGGGATGTAGCTCAGGATGAAGGCCCTGGGTTCAATCCCCTGTAGTGAAAAAAAAAGCTCAAGCTCTGAAGACAGACTCGATTCAAATATGAGCTGTACAACTTCTGTGTGACTCTGGCTGGCCTGTTACTCAAGCTCCAGGCCTTCTGCATCCTCATCTGTAAAGTGAGCAGAATAAGAGTACACAGACTTATTGTAAGGGTTAAACGAGGTCAGAGGCCTAGCCTGGGGTAGGCACAAAGGATAAACATTCTACTGTATTACTGATCTTATTATTGGGTTATATTACAGTGTTGATGGAAGTACTTGTTTCTGAGTGCTATATTATAAACTAAGGACAGGCAAAACACTGGGCAAAGTTCAGGAAGAACCAAAAGCTCCCAAGAAAAGCTACTTTAACCAAACTCCAACCTAAGAGAAATGACATTGGCTTTAGCCTTATGAACTACAAACATCTTTTCTTTTAGCCTCTTTCCTTATTCAAGAAATAGATGGAAGCTGACATAGCAAGACAACAGGATAGAATGGGTAAGATGGAATGGAAGGAAGCAGCTACAAGAAAAATGTTTCAGAAGTTTCTTTAATTTTTAATTACTGAGTACTACCATTCATGAGGAATTTTTTTAAAGGGTCTCAAAGCTATTAAAATGGTAATTAGGTCCCAAGAAAACTAAGAACCAATTCAATTACATGCTGGATACTTTTACATTTTAAAGCTCTCTATTAATAGAGTTTTAAATGAAGCACAGTTATAACTGCAGGTCCCTGACCAACCTTAAAGCCAAAGTGTAGGTTCCTGGTTGCCTCTGACTCTCTCGAATGAGGTAACTCCCCTCAGCCACACTCAAGAGCTGGTCAGCTGCTTCTCGGGAGATCATGCCATGAAACCTAAGAAACAAAGCCAATTCAGAAATGGTATGCTTTCCATTTTCTTTCAATAGAACAGGACAAAAACAACAACAACAACAACAACCCACCTTCAGCTATTTTCTAAACAAAATACTGCCACAGAATCAAAGGAAAGCACTTGGATTTAACTATGCACGTGCTGCTCTGGGCCTGGCCCCTGGCCAGCTTCTTATGTGATAAGAACAGCACTGAAGTAGCTATGGAATCCGGTCACCAAGCATGAAGTAAAATTCACATATATCTGGGGGAAGATCAGCCCTTCTCGAGAGATCAATCCTTTCTTATGAAGCTATTTGATAATATGGACTTGCTAAATATATACACACACATACACATACACACACACACACACACACACACACGCACACGCACGCATACAGAAATTCATCCCATTTTTTTCTTCCCTTTAGTGGCATTGCTCCAAAATTTTGACTGGAGTCTGTGCTGGCAATTTGCCAGCACCCAGGTTGCCCTTAATTGGCTTGACTGCCCAATAATGTGCATAATCTGCATTACTGAATACTCAAACCATGCAAACAATTGCAATACTTGCTTTAACTTGTCAAAACTTTGTCATTGATTTTAAAAAGGAATAAATATAAATAACATATTCCTTACACAAAATGCTGAAATAGAAAAATGTCAGTGGTAACAAATACTAAAAATATGAAACAAAAAAACCCAAAACCACCTTACATTTGTATGGTGACTTATAATATTCAAAGAACTTACATATATATCATGCCTCCCTTTTTTTTTTGGTACTGGGAATCGAACTCTGGTCTTTGCACTTGCAAGGCAGGCAGCAGAACCACTGAGCTAAATCACCGGCCCTTTTCATGCCCTTTTAGTAACTCAAAGATAATGAAAGAATTCAGGACATGTCAGCCTAAAATATGCTATTTTAGTGTATTATTTTGAACTGAAGGCATTTGAAAAACAGTCAGGGCAAGAAGAGTTTCTCTGAACTTCCTTTACCCACCTAAAGACACTTCCTTCAAAAGGAACTCAATGCCATCAATCCCCTCCCCAGGAGTTTCATGAACCTGGAAGACTGAAGACCAACTTATCATAGGAGAGAAGACTAAAAGTCGACATTACACCCAGACAGACTTTGTCACAAACTAAGCATATCTCCCATTTATATTTTTAAGTGATTTCATTTTTCCTAAAAATCATTTACACTCTAAATTACCTAGATCTTCCATCTCCTTCTCATATTAACACAGTATACAAACTCTCAGATTACATTAGGTATTCACCTTATTTTTCTGTGATGGCTTGTACACACTGTATCAAAATTAATAATATATAGACTTTGTCTCCTGTGAATCTTCCTGCTGTTAGTTTATTTCACAGACTCAGCTATCAAACCTAAATGGGTAGAGGGAAAGTGTCCCATCCCCTGCAATAACTACACTGACTTAGTGCTCTAGAGAAACACTGTAGCTTCCACTGGTACAAAAGAAACAGTCACCTGAATTTAGAATGATAAATATTAAATGCCCTGAAATGGCACCTTCGTAATTTAGAAACTTTACTAGGGCTAAGTGGCAATTCTCAGGAGTTTTTCCTTATGGGCATGATTCAGTTGTCTGCGAGCATTAAAACAGTTCATGGTAAATATGTTCAAAGCATGACAATTAGAACTAAGTTTACAATGGGCTCCTGAATTTTTTATCTCCATAAAATCCTCAGTAGTTTTGAATTAAGTCCAGAGTCTAACAGTCTGAAGCTGCTGGGAGCAAGATATCCCTTACAGTGACACATACATTAAATTAGTATATTGGTATATACTTAAGTTTATATGACAGCAACTAATACACTTGGAAAAATGCATCTGTCTGTTTAAAAAAAAAAAAACCTCAATTATCTTAAGAGAAAATCAAACCCAAGAAACAAATTTTTGTAAAAAACTTTAAAATTATTCATATTAGTTGACTTATTGTTTCTTACACCCAAAAATTTCTTACACCAAGATGTTTCTTATGACATCACTTTTAATAGTAGAGATTGAGCATCCCTAATTCAAAACTCCAAAACCTGAACTGCTCAAAATCTGATACACTTCTGGTTCCAAGCATTTCTGATGAGGACACTCAAATTTGAATGGTTTAAAAGAAACTTAACTGACAAAAGCAGAGGGTGATATTATAAATTATGATACAATTATAAAGAAAACCAGTGTTTCTCAACTTTGGAATCACTATCCTCCCAAATCATAGGTAGGTGCCTGTGGTCCATTCTCAAGTGCCTTGAAAATTTACTTGGAATTTTAAACAATTTAAAAACATTTGTCATATATATTATAGTTTATCTCAAAACATGAAAAAATGATTTCATTTGGGGAATATAGGGATTTTTCTCCAAAGTGCTAACTAGAAACTATTACAGCAGCATTCTGAACCATTTTTGGGACACAACCTATTGCCCAACTGTGGAAATGCAAATAAAGTCAAATTTTAAAAAGTACTGCAATACTCATTACAATATTAAATGGAAAAATTACGCTACGAATGTACCATATCTCACTTTTAAAGATAAAACATTGAGGAAATAACTCTTCAGAAGGAAATACTTTTAAATCTTTGTTTTGTTTTGTTTAAAATCTTAACAGTTGTTTTGCAGAAGTAAGCATGGTGGTACATGCCTATAATCCAAAAACTTTGTGAGATGCCAAAGCAGGAGAATCACAACTTTAAGACGAGCCTGACCAACTTAGTAACTCAGTGAGGCCATATCTCAAAATTTTAAAATATTTTAAGAAAAAAGAAAGGAAAAAAAAAACCCTGGCGGGATGGGGGATGCCTATAGTCCCAGCACTTAGGAGGCTGCGGCAGGAGGATTGCCACGAGTTTGAGGCCAGCCTAGACTACATAATGAGTTCAAGACCAGCCTGAACTACATAGTGAAACCCTGGCTGAACAAGGTTTGGCTCTATCCCCAAAATAATAAGAATAAAATAAAAAATGGGTAGGGATGTCACTCAGTTTAAAGGCCCTGAGGCTCAATCCCAGCACCACAAAAAAACAAAATTGTTGTTTCTGGGTAGCATTAATTACTTCTTTTTCCTTGGTAGTAGAGAGTACATACTACTTACATAAAACTTGAAAAAGGGTATAGATATGAAATAAATCATCCGTATCCCACTGTATGTAGAAAAATGTGTATATGTGTATTTATCGAATACATACACACACAAATATACACATTTTCTTCATATACATCTAGCATTATTCACTTAAGTGGCCAGCACCTTCAACATTATTGCATATACATTTTCCCATGCTCTTTTCTTGTCTTTATTGTCTCTATCTTTTTACCAATTAGAATAATTACATCAGTACCTGGAAAAAAGAAAATCTTATCCCTCTAAACTTGAATACTTCCTTTATCTTGCTGTATGTTTAATCACAGCATATATTAAACATGTCTTTTACATATACCAATCTACAAATGTTTCTTGATAATCCATACTTACTCTCTTCCATAATACTTTGGTCTGTTTTCTACCTATGGGAAAAAGAAGAAAAAAATATATAGTTGTAAAAATGCAAATGTGCAGACAACATTTTGTATATGTGATAAACTAAAGCACAGATTAAGAAAAAATTGAATAAGATTAGAGATCAATGCATGAAGTCTCAGTTCTACCAGCAGATCATGCCATTTAGTCTGGTAAATGTTGTGTTATCCCTGAAGAATTGAACTAAACTATCTTTTATTTCTGCAAGTGTAATGCACTGGAAAAGATATCTACATCACTTTATTGAAAGAGTAAAATAAAACATCCAAAAACTTAATGCCACAATCATGTCTCAACAGATTGTGGGTTTCTCTTCCATCCTCCTCTATTCCTCTCCTTTCCTGTTACTCCACATTCTCCATTCTATTAACATCTCAATACAATTTTGTCCTTCTGTTTTCCCATCAGCTCTTGCTTCACCAGAGTCTATCTTCCCCTAGTTTGTCATGGCATGTGTGCTGCCTATAGCTAAGAAAAGTCTCAGAGGAATTCTTACTGACTAGAAGGAGGACAGACGGCATTTGCCTCATTCACTAAAAAAATATTTATTGAGAAGCAAATATGTGATAGGTACTTTCTTACTTGTAGTGCATACATCACTGAATAAGACCAAAACTGCCATTACTGTTTTGGAACTACATTCTACTGGCAAAAAAACAAGTAAGTTTTAAAAAGAAAATAATGGAAAAAAATATCACAATAAGTACTGTAACAAAAGTAAGAATGAGTAACAAAAAGAAATAGAGAGATTTAAATTGGGTAGCCAGGAAAGGTTGATCTGAGATGACAGTTAAACTGGATCCTGAGTGACAAGAAGCCAGTTCAAACTGCAAAATTTCAGAAGCAAAAAACTTTCCCCTAGGAGGTACCTGGGTGACACCATGGGTTACATTTAATGAGCTCATGCTATTTGTTATGTTTTAGTTACATTTAAAGATCATTCAATCCTCATAATAACACAGGAATGATACCATTTTCTTTTTATAAGTGTTATTATTCTTTACTTATTTTTGTTACAAAGTAATCTATTTTTATTTATGTATTTTAAATTAAAAAATAAAAACCATATTTATTTGTATAACATATGTATATTATGCATACATATGTATATGTATTACATGTACCATTATTTTTTGATACATGTATACACTATGCAATTGTCAATTTAATAAACACATGTATTACCTCACATACTTTTTTGGCCAGAACACTTAGAATCTTCTCTTAGTAAATATCAAAAATATGATATACTGTTATTAACTATATCACCATATTGTATAATAGATCTCTTGCCTCATTCTTCCTATCCAACAGAAATTTTGTGTCCTTTAACCAGTACTTCCCCAACTACCATTCTAACTCCAGCCACTGGTAATTACTATTTTACTCTATTTCTCTAAGTTAAACTTTTTCAGATTCCACATGGAAATGACATTATATAGTATGTGTCTTTCAGTAATACAATGTCCTCTGGGTCCATCCATGTTGCTGTAAATGATAAATTTCCTTCTTTTTTAAACTGTACTCAATTTGGAATATACAATATTTCATTGTATATTGGAATGGAATACACAGTATTTCATTATGCATATATACATTTTATTTGTCCATTAATTCACTTAAGTACACTCACATCGATTCTGTATCTTGGCTATTAGAAATAATGATGCCATGAACACCAGTGTGCAGATATTTTTTTCACATACTGGTTTCATTTCTTTGGATATATACCCCCTAGAACTATTGCTAGGTAATACGGTAGTGAACAAACCAAGTGTTAGAGATGTTATTTTTCAAGGTGACTTGTTCAAATGGGAGAGCTCAAAGGAAATCTAAAATTCTTAGGTATAGCAAAAAAGGCTCAAACTCTCAGTCAGTTTGACATTGGCTCATCTGAATTAGCCTGAATAACAGCAGTTCCCAAAGCAACTTCAAAGCCTACCTAAACTATTCAACAATCATGTCCCTTGCTTCTGCACCTAGCCCGGCTGCCAAGTCTGAGTTACATATCCATTGGTCCTCCAGATCTGGCGCTCTTTTAGCAAACTTGAGATATTTATTCATAGTACAGAAAAAAAATTGTGTTTCAATTAAAAACTATGCATCATCTATGGCATAACCTCCTGGCAGATCAGATTCTAGCCCAGTAAACTGTCTGTGGGTTATTTAGGAACTCTCTAATTGTCGGCAATTAATACCTAAGTTTTTTCCTGCATGGTAGTAATTTAATTGAAGATGGCAATTCCCTATGCCATGCCTAGTGAAGAAACTAATTTTGTCTTTTTGTACGATTCATTTCAATATCCTTTGAGTCCATATAATTTGTGTTGCTTTGACTTTTCCTTTCAACTAATTACAGAATCTGCCTGGTTGTCTCTTATCTCATGAATGAAATAAATTTTTAATACTTGTTCATTTTCCTATCTGTAAGAAGCCATGATTTCACCTTTTCCTAAAATGATTCTTAAATAATACATCCTTCAGGAATCTTCTATTTTCTTCTTAGGCTGTAGTTCTTTATCTTCCCACAATACACTCTACCTAATTTGGTTGTGTTCCATAATTTCTCTGTTCATAAAACTCACTATATAAAAAATACCCCAGTTGGCCCCAACAGCTAGTAGTTATTCTATTTTTAGGTTCACAGCTTATAAGAATGGGGTCATGTATTTGCTTAACAGTACATCTTTACTTTGAGATAAAAATTCAATGTTTAGGTCTTAAAGAATTAAGTTTGTATAGTATTATATAATAAAATGTTCCTCAGAGAAATAATTTAGCTTTATCTGTTCAAACTATAAAGGTACAAATGCTGTTTTTATTCTAGAGGAACACCTGCACATGTACACATGAAAACATGTATGTTTACTTCAGCACTGTTCACAGACATTTTAAAAATGGAAATACATGCATACCAGTAAATAAACTGCTTATAGTATAAAATGCACAATTTGAAGGAATGATGCAGATGTATAGGGACTAATTACTAAATACTACATACAGTCACTAAATACAAAAATAAGTTGTGGAATAAGGAGAATATGTCACCACTTAGGAAAAAGCACATAAACATGATATATCAGAGAGACAAAGAGGTGAAAGTGTGTATACCAAATTCAAATAGTTACCTCTAGTGAAATAGGGGAACTGACCATATAAGGCATGAGAGAGCATAAAAGGGAATTTAATCTTATTTTTAGTATACCTTTTAAAGACAAATGCATTCCTGCAGTATATAGCTAAAAATCACTTTTGAAAATAGAAGTCAAAGTTAACTTCTATGTAATGTAATATTAAAGCCTCAGACACATTAGAATGGGTCCCTCACCATTTCTCAGAAGAGATCATGGTCTCTCCCTCAAACTATGAGATCCCTTACAGCTGGTTCAAGGTAAAGTACTTTATGAGGCCTGTGGCACTGAGGTAAAAAGATTTTTTTAATATAGTCAATGATGAAAATCCTAGACAAGTATAAAGGAGTGGTGATAGAAGAGTTGGCGGCTGCCAAGTGGTCCAGCAGTCTATATCATTTTCCATCCCAAGACAAATACTGATTATTTATTCAATAGTCCTGCATTAAGTCCATATTATGCTTCTATTAAATGTCTAAGTAATCATCTTCATAACATAATTTACTTTGGCCTTAAATTGCTAAATAATTATTTTGTTTTACCCAAAATAATTCTAATTAAAAGAATTAGGTAAAAGCTGAAGGTTAATACAGCACTATTTTAATAAGCAGTATGTCTAAAGTAAAATCAGACACCTATTTCACTTTTGCTGGTTTGTTTATAGTGATATTATAAAAAACAATAAAAATTAAATAATTCTTTTTCTCTCTTCTAGATAGTGAAAAAGATCAGAATATGCTATCCCTAAACATGCTGGTTTGGCATAAGGATTCTTTTGAACTAAAGGCAATTAACAACAAATATCGCAGAAGCTCCCTATCCTCCCCTTTTCGGCCTACATGCAGCGTATAAATTCCCCTTTTGGAAAGAAAATTTACATTTGTAAAGGACATTTCCATATGTGAAGGAGTAATCCTCTCCCATACCAAAAAGAAGAGAACAACTCCAGAGACAACTCCTTTTACCTAAAATGGCCTGAGTGGGCATAATAAACCTTACCAAATTCTTCTTATCATAAACTTCCTTCCCACAACATACCCTCTTCCGCCCTAGCCCCAAGCCCTTTTCCTGGCCTCTTCTCTCACTTTACCATCCTTTGTTAAAATGGGATTTAAATCGCAGTGTGATCTCTTTACTCTGGTATTCACTTTTCTGTGGCTGCTTATCCTGTGCATATGAAATGAATGTTTAATTCTGTTAATCAATTGTGTATCAGTTTAATTAGTAGGCCCAAGGTCTTGAATCTAAGAAGTTAGAGAAATTTTTCTTTCTCTATAACACCATTTAGATATTTTATTGTTGTCTAAGATAGTAGTAGTTAAGTGGTGATTTGGAATGGTCTTCAAATTCTGACTTACTTACAATCAAACTAAAGGTGAGTAATATAAAAATAATCCTTATTTAGTTTAATAGTAAACATATCCAATTAGGATTAAATATTACACGCAGTAGTAAAAATATATGATTATATAAACATTTATGATTGCTTCTAAATTTTATAAATCCATAATAATAATCAAGGACTAAAACTAAAGGCTAAAACTGGTACAAGTCAATGTGACCTAGGATAGTTGGACTTGAAAAAGGTGAAAGACAGTGTACGGTGTTTTGTTTTTTTAAATCTGAGCAACTGGAAATATGGATCTGCCCTATCTGAGACCTGAAGGCTGTGGTAACAGCAGGTTTGAGGAGGAGGTGAAGGTCAGTTCTGTTTTGGACATGCTATTCACATTTGAGATGTGTATTAGTTATCTCAGGGAAACTGTAGAGAAAGCAATTGGATATATGGTCTGGAGTTTGGAAGACAGTACTTTACTGGAAATATAAATTGCATTAAAATTTGAAAATTTGAAGATCATCAGAGTAAACTTGAAATGAACATCAATGCCAGAAGTACCCAAAAAACAAGAGATGGAGAAAGAAGAACCAAAGGAGGAGATGCTGGAGGCAGGAAGAAAACAAAAATAATACAGCATCTTAGCCATGAAGCAAGGAAACTGCAACACAAAAAGGAGCTTTCTCTCCTGTCAAATACTACTGATGGGATGACCAAAGGAAGGGACCCAGGTGACCCTGCTAAAGCAGTTCTGCTGGAACTGTGGAGGGCAAAAGCCTGATTGAAGAGGAGTAACCAAAAATATGAGAAAAGAGGATTACAGACAGCAAGTACAGACCACACTTTCAAATGTTTTCTGTAAAGGAGAGCAAAGGAATTGGGTGTCAGTCATGAGAATGGAAAAAATAATAGACTTTATGGGCTAATGAAAATGATCATGTAGAAAAACTGTTGATGATGGTAGATGTCAGATGTGCCAAGTTTGTGGTTCCACAACATGGAGGAATGAAGTCGTAAACCAAAAGAAGTCAGGAGAGTTTTATTGGCAATAGGGAGAGAAGAATAGCTCCTTGATTTCCAGGAGGGGTCCTGAATGGGGTAATCACCGAGGCCCTATGTCAGGGGTATTTTATACAGCAAAGTCATTACAATGTGGGCACAATGTGGGTCAAACTGATACAGGGGGAAAAGATGTAACTCCCAAACCTGCTAGATATCCAAAGTGTGAGTTCATGTTTTCTAAAATTGAAAAATGAATTCTAGGAACGGAGGTTAAGAGTAGGAAAAATTTATTGAGAGAAAGATAACTTCTGAGAGAGACAGAAGGGAGACCAGAAAATGAGTTGCCTGCTCACCCCACTTCTCAAAAGTGTTTTATGGGACAAAGCCATGAGGTGAGGCGGATTCAAGGTGGAACAAAACTATAGTCAACTAGTAAGATTACAAGTACAGTCCCTCAGGTAATATTGATCCAATGAGAAATCACAAGGTGCACAAAACTATGAACAACCAATAAGATTACAATAAGTATAGTCCCTAGGTAATATTGATTAAATGGGGATCCAATGGGGAAATAAGTCACGTAGCAAGTGTAGAAGGAATGATCAAGGATTTTTGGTGGTAAAGGGTAGGTCAGGGATATTTCTTGGAAGACCTTGGTTCCTCTACCCAGGTGATTGATACCTATTTGAATATCAGTCACTGCTAATTATCCTACGTGGGTGTGGTAGTTTCTCTCCTTTTACAGTGCTGGCCTTGAGTGAATGTGTCTTGATTGTATTCCATGTTGGCTCCTAGTGAGCTGGCCCTGTCTAACTGCCTACAAGATATCTAATTAATTTAATGATCTACAATAAACCTACCATCAACCTATAGGATTACAAGTATGGCTGCTTAGCTAAGGATCCAATAGGGAAACAAGTCCCTTAGCAAGGGTACAAGGAAAGAACGAAGGCATTTTGGGAAAGCATGGGTCCAGATGCTTTGGTCACCCAACCACCTGAGCGACTGACTGATGCCTATCTGGATCTACTGGACAAAATGGTGCTAATTACAGTATAATTTCAAGTTACTGTTTGTTTATCCCTTAGGAAGGCACATAGGCCTGGCCATTGCATCTTTATCTATGGCCTGGCCTACTTCAGATGCACCTCAAGCCACAATTTTGATGTCTTTATTTTTATGCTAACTTCCCTGAGAGCCCAGTTCCTTTCTGATTGTGTATTAATTTCTATCTAATTTAGCATCCTACAATAAATATAATTTACTTCAGTCCACAACCCTAGAAAGAACCAAAACATCTCTAAAAGATACACAGTAATATAAAAGGCAGTTTAGTTAGCTTATGAATAGGCAGCTAGCAAGAGAAAGGGCATAAGGTGGACCAAAGTGATCAGCTCTACTGATAAGAATTAAATAAGAATAGGTAGTGAAACTGGGACTTTGATCAAAAAAGGAGTTCATCAGATGAAATAGACTCCAAAAGCTCCTTACATTCAGGCCTGAGTTTAGAGGAACTTAAAATGCAGAATAACTGGTTTTCTTTTAAAGTCGGTTTAATCTCTGAACACTGAATAACTGGTTTGGAAAGCATGAGTTCCAACTGTTCATTTTAAACCCAGGGAGCCAGCTCTTATAAGTGGCCACTGAACTGAGCAAATTCCTGAGCAGAGGCTGTATGCAGCAATCCTCTCAGGACCCCCCAACCTGGAGCTATTTTTCTTTTTCTTCTTTTTTGTATTAAATTCTTTTATTGGTACATTGTAGGTATACAACACAATTACATTTCTCATTGGGAATTGTACCTTTACATAATGCATCTTGGTTCTTATTTTTTCCCCATTCCTAGCCCTCCCTTCACGCCCTCCACCCTTCCCTATTTACAAAGACTTTACTTCCATTTTATCCATTTCTCATCATTTTTCCTTTCCCTTCTTTCCTTTCCCCTGCCCCTCCCACTACCCCTACCCCTTTGGACCTTTTCTTCCTATTTTACATTACCGATTATTCATTCTAATCATTGGTCCATTTTAGGTATACAATACAATGACATTCATCATTGGAAATTTGTACCTTTCCATAGTCTCTCTTGGTTATTTTTCACCCTTGCCCAGCCCTCCCTTCAACCCATCCAGTCCTCCCTACTTACACAGATTTTGTTCCTATTTTTCCATTTTTTCATATTAATCCCATTCCCTTCTATCCTTTCCCCTAGCCCTCCCACTTCCTTCCCCTTTGCCCCTTTTCTTCCTATTTCACGTTACCTATTATACATTTAGTCCTTATTTACACTTTCAGTTTCTCACACCAGAGACTATTCGGTATTTACACATGTGTGTCCTATTTACTTCACCTAAGAGTATTGCCTCAATGTGCATCCACTTAGCTATAAATGTCTCTAATTTCTCATTCTTGATGGCTGAGTAGTACTCCACTTTATTAAAAAACACATTTTCTTTATCCAGTCTCCAGTTGATGGGCATTTGGGCTGTTTCCAAGTTTTTAGCTATTACAAACTGCACTGCGATGAACATGGGTACACATATATCACTGTGGTATGATTCTTTTAATTCTTTGGGGAAGATCCCCAGCAATGGAATAGTGGAGTCAAATGGGACTTCCAGTCTTAGTTCTTTGAGGTATCTCCATACTGATTTCCACAGTGCTTGCACCAGTCTACACTCCCACCAGCAGTGGAGCAGGGTTCCTCTTTCCCCACAGCCCCGCCAGCATTTGTTATTGGTTGATTTCATGATAGCAGCCATTCTTTCTGGAGTGAAGTGGAATCTCAGCATTTTTTTCATTTGCATCTCTCGAATGACCAGTGATGTTGAACATTTTTTCATGTATTTATTTGCTATTTCTACTTCTTTGTCTGAGAAATGTCTGTTCATTTCAGATGCCCATTTTCAGTTTGGGTCTTTAAATTTGGGAGGTCTGATCTTTTTAAGGTCTTTATAGATTGGAGATAGTAGACCTTTGTCTGAGGAAGAGCAGGTGAAGATTTTTTCCCACATTGTGGGTTGTCTCTTCACACTGCTGGTGGTTTCTCTTGCTGTGCAGAAGCTTTTTAATAAGAACAGATCCCATGTGTTGATTGTTTGTGGTAGTTCATGGGCAACTGAGGTTTTGTTCATAAAATCTTTTCCTACACTGATGTCTTCAAGACTTCTACCTAACCTCTGTTCCAACTGGTTCAGAGTTTCTATTTTAATATTTAGATCTTTAATCCATTTAGATTTTAGTTTAGTGCATGGTGAGAAATATACGTCTAGTTTTAATCTTTGGCAAGTTGAAGCCCAATTTTTCCAGCACCATTTATTAAAGAGGCTATCTTTCCTCCAGTGAGGGTGTTTGGCTCCTTTGTCGAAGATGAGATGGCTGAGTGTGTCTGGCATTGTTTCTGCATCTTCTAATCTGTTCCACTGGTCCTCAGGTCTGTTTCTTTGCCAGTACCATGCTGTTTTTATCACAGTAGCTTTGTAGTACAGTTGCAGGTTGGGGATTGTGATACCCCCTGCCATGTCTCTGTTACCTAGAATTGCTTTTGCTATTCTGGGACTCTTCTTGTTCCAAATGAATTTTTGGATTATTTTCTCAAGGTCCATGAAGTATGCTGCTGGGATCTCAATTGGAATTGCATTAAATCTATATAGCAGTTTTGGAAGTATGGCCATTTTCACTATATTAATCCTTCCTACCCAGGAGGAGCAGGGGATGTCTGTCCATTTTCTGATATCATCTTCAATCTCTGTTTTCAGAGTGCTATAGTTTTCAGAGAAGAGGTTTTTGATTTCTTTCATTAGGATGATTCCTAGGTATTTCAGTTCTTTGGATGTTATTGTGAAAGGAATTATTTGCCCTATTTCTCTCTCAGTGAGTCTGTCATTTGTGTAGAGGAAAGCTATTGATTTTTGTGTGTTGACCTTGTCACCAGCTACTTGACTGAATTTGGTTATTAAGTCTAGAAGACTTTTGGTGGAGTTCTTGGGGTCTTCTATATAGAGTATCATGTCATCTGCAAATAATGACAATTTGACTTCTTCATTTCCTATCTTTATTCCTTTTATTTCTTTCTCTTGTCTAATTGCCATGGCTAATGTTTCCAGAACTATATTAAACAAGAGTGGTGATAGTGGACATCCTTGTCTTGTTCCTGATTTTAGTGTGAAGGATTTCAGTTTTTGACCATTTAGTATGATATTGGCTGTTGGTTTTTCATAGATGGCTTCTATCAGTTTGAGGTAGAGACCATCTATTCTAATTTTTTGTAGGGTTTTTATCATAAATGCATGTTGGATTTTGTCAAATGCTTTTTCTGCGTCTATGGAGATGATCATATAGTTTTTGTCCTTGGCTCTATTGATATAATGTATTACATTAATTGATTTTCGTATATTGAACCATCCCTGCATCCCTGGGATGAATCCCACTTGATCAGGGTGTATGATCTTCTTGATGATCTTCTGCATTCTGTTTGCCAGTATCTTATTAAGGATTTTTGCATCTATGTTCATTAGTGAGATTGGCCTATAGTTCTCTTTTTCAGTTGGGTCTTTCTCTGCTTTGGGGATCAAGGTGATGCTTGCTTCCAGGAATGAATTTGGGAGTATTGCTTCCCTTTCAATTTCATTGAAGAGTTGAAACAGTAGTGGCAGCAGTTCCTCTCTAAATGTCTTGTAGAATTCAGCAGTGAAGCCATCAGGGCCCGGGCTTTTCTTAGTTGATAAGTTTTTAATTACATTTTCAATTTCATTGGTTGATATTGGGTTGTTCAGAATTTTTAGGTCTTCTTCATTCAACTTTGGTAATTCATATGTATCTAGGAATCTGTCCATTTCTTCTGTGTTGTCCATCTTACTGGCGTATAGGTTCTGGAAGTAGGTATTGATGATCGTCTGGATTTCTGCTGGGTCTGTTGTCATTTCGCCCTTTTCATTCCTAATTGCATGGATTTGGGCCTTTTCTTTTCTTTTTCTGACAAGGTTGGCTAAAGGTTTGTCAATTTTGTTGATTCTTTCGAAGAACCAACTCTTGGCTTCATTGATTTTTTTGTATCATTCTCTTAGTCTTGATTGCATTGATTTCTCCTCTGATCTTTATAATTTCCTCCCTTGTATGAGCTTTGGGGTTGTCCTGCTCTTCTTTTTCTAGAAGCTTGAGGTTCAGCATCAGGTTGTTTAATTAGGCTCGTTCTGTTTTCCTAATATGTGTATTCACTGCTATGAATTTCCCTTGTAAGACTGCTTTCATTGTGTCCCATAGATTCTGGTATGTTGTATTGTCATTGTCATTTAATTGGACGAACTGTCTGTTTTTGTTTTTGTTTTTTGGTACTGGGGATCGAACTCAGGTCCTTGCGCTTGCGCAGCAGGCGGCGAAACCGCTGAGCTAAATCCCCAGCAAAGCATTTTTTTTTTTTTTTTTTGGTACCAGGGATCGAACTTGGGACCTTGTGCTTTCGAGGCAGGCGGCAGAACCACTGAGCTAAATCCCCGGCCAGAACTGTCTGATTTCTTCTTTAATTTCCTCTGTGACCCATTGGTTATTCAGAAGTGTGTTGTTCAATTTCCACGTGTTTATGACATTTTTTGAGTTTCTTTTGCTATGGATCTCCAATTTCATCGCACTATGGTCTGATAATGTACAGGGGATAACTTCAATTCCTTTGCACTTACTTAAACATGTTCTATGTGTGAGTATGTGGTCTATTTTTGAGAATGACCCATTGCAGCTGAGAAGAATGCATATTCTGATTTTGTGGGGTGGAAGACTCTGTAAACATCTGTTAAGTTCATTTGTTCAAGGGTTCGATTGAGTTCTAGTATTTCATTACTTATTTTTAGTCTAGTTGATCTATCTATTTGTGACAGTGGGGTGTGGAGGTCCCCCACTACAATTGTATTAGTGCATATATGACTTTTCATGTCTGTTAGTATTTGTTTTATATAGTTGGATGCACTAGTGTTTGGTGCATAGATATTTATGATCGTCATCTCTTCCTCTTGGATTGTTCCCTTTACAAGGATGTAGTGTCCTTCTTCATCTCTCTTAATCAGTGTTGGTTTGAAATCTACTTGATCTGCCAAGAGGATAGCTACTCCTGCTTTTTTTCGGGCTCCTGTCGCATGCAGTATTGTTTTCCACCCTTTAACTTTCAGTCTATGAGTTTCCTTTTGAATTAAGTGTGTTTCTTGTATGCAGCATATTGTGGGATTTTGCTTCTTGACCCATTCTGCCAGTCTATTTCTTTTGATTGGTGAATTGAGACCATTAACACTGATGGTTATAACTGAAATGTATTGACTTGTCATTGCCTTGACTTTTTCTTTTCGTTGGGTTCTCCCCCTTTATATTTAATTTTTTGTCATGCCAGATGGGTTCATTCTGCTTTGCTTCCTGGGGTTGTGATCCTCAATGTCTGTTCCTAGGATATTGTGTAAAATTCTTTAGAGTGCTGGTTTGGTATTCACAAAGTTCCTAAGGTGCTCTTTGTCATGAAAGTATCTTATTTCTCCATCCATTTTTGAAAGATAGTTTTGCAGAGGACATCAATCTGGGTTGGAGGCTGTTTTCTTTTTGGGCTTGGAATATGTCACTCCAAGCTCTTCTTGCCTTGAGGGTTTGTGTTGAGAAGTCTGCTGTGATTCTGATGGGCGTTCCTTTGTATCTGATTTGTTTCTTTTCTCTCACTGCTTGGAGAACTTTGTTCTTCGTTGTGTTTCTGGAATCTTAACAATTACATGCCTATGTGTAGAGTTTTTTTGATCAAGGCTATTTGGAGTCCTATATGCCTCACTTATCTGTATGTCAAGCTCTTTTCCCCTGCTTGGGAAGTTTTCTGCCATTATTTCTGTGAAGAGATTTTTTATGTCATCTGCACTCTCTCCTGTTTCTTCATTGACTCTAATCAGTCTTATGTTATTCTTCTTCGCATCATCTAGCAGCTGCTGGATTGATTTCTCATGTTCCCTTATAATTTTGAAGCAATTTTTCTTTTCCTGGTCACTAATTCCAATCTTATCTTCTATATCTGAAATTCTGTCCTCACATTGGCTCATTCTGCTGTGTAGACTTTCAATGGAGTTTTTCACGTCCTGGAAATCTATTTGCATCTGTTTTATGGATTCCATTTGTTTCTTATGTTGGGATTCCATCATGTTCCTGAGCTCCTCTCTACATTTATCAATCATGTCTTGCACTAGGGGCACAATTTCTCCTGTTATCTGAGAAATTATTTCTGATTTCATTTTTTCCAGATCCCCTTTTGTTGCCAGTTCAGTGGGTCCAGGTGGTTGAGTATCAGCATGTTCCATCTCATTTCCCTTTGGGGTTGCTGTAGGTGATCTGGAAGTCTGGTTTTGAGACTTATTTATGTGTTTTCTCATTTCGACTGGGGTGGGGGGCTGTTAGCACCTGCACAGATTACCACCTCTGAGCTGGGTGAGGTGGGACAGGGGCCGTGAGCAGCGGTAGGGATGGTGACCTAAAAGCCCTTTCCTGTGGGCTGGGAGCAGCCGGAGGGATGGTGGCTGGGACACCCCTTCCTCTGGACCAGGAGCAGTGGGATGGTGGCTCAGAAGCCCCTTTCTCTGGGCCAGGGGCAGCAGGACAGAAGGTGGCCCAAAAGCCCTTTCCTCTGGGCTGGGAGCAGCCGGAGGGATGGTGACCGGGAAGCCCCTTCCTCTGGACCAGGAGCAGTGGGATGATGGCTCAGAAGCCCCTACCTCTGGGCTGGGAACAGTGGGACTCAGTACCTTCGTCTGGTGGTCTGATATCCTCTGCGTCTTTGTAGTGTGGAATCAGGTGGCTGCCTGTCTGCAGCGGGGTGATTCGGCATGTTCCGTGCTACTGGGGACCTCGGTAGGGTGTGGGCAGACCTGCCTGTCTGCAGCGAGGTGATTCGGCATCTTCTGCACGACTCCACTATTTTTCTTTTTATACTTCCAATAAACGCTGTCCTAACTTTCTCCTTTTGTTCATCATTTCATTCAACTTTGTAAGGTAATATGTTTGTATGGAGTTAGCTTTTTAGTAATACATCCATTTTTGTAAGCCATGTTACTGATAGAGTTCTATACCAGACAAAATGGCCCCAATGGTCCTACATCCTAAAATGGCTCCCATTCCTAAAATGGTTCCCGCTTAAAGAAATGTGCCACTTCGGAAAAGTGAAACCTACCCGCTCTGGAGAAGCAAAACCGAACTTGTTGCTCCATCCTGCTACCCACAGGATCCTCCCCTTTCAATCACCCATGTCCCTTGCCTCAACTCTCAAGATACTCTCCCCACAGCACGACCCTATATAAACCTCACCCCAGTTAGTCTTGCTCTCTCTCGCCATTTTCAAGGTAGCTGGGCAGCTCCTTCCCCAATAAAGCCTTGCCTCAGGTGCTCCTGTTTTGGCTCATTCTGTCAATTATAATACTGTATTGAAAAATAAGCTATTCAAAAATACATGCATTTTTTTGCACTGCAAGCATTTATCAATTTACACTATACACCCGTCAATAAGCCTGGATATAAACTGTTTGGGCAAGGCAAGTAAATAAAGCAATTACAATCAATTTCCTACTTCTATAAGTAGGTCTGAAAAGAAACATTTAAAAAAACAAGCATTACCATAATACATACCCAGTGTATCAGCCAGTGCTTACTAGAAAACAGACTTAATCCAAGATATATAAATATAGAACGATTTAAATGGCCACCCACAGAGTCAGATGTGGAAGAGTGCAAAAGGGCTGTTTGCACGCTGAAGATCAAAGGATCCAATCAAATGTAAAAGGCCTGGAGCTCTCTGTAGTGTCCCATGTAAGACTGTATGAGGAGGCTAAAGAGGTTGTGATGAAAGGCTGATGAGTCTGCCCTAGAAGGCTGAAGAGTCTATGCTGGAAGGCAGGAATCAACATCCAAGGTGAAGGGGACGAGCTCCAAAGAAAGAGAAGTGAGCCTTCCTCATTCCTTTCCCTTTTATTCCATTCAGGTGGCAAGCCTATTGGCTGGTGCCACTCACACCCAGGGTGGGTCATCTATCTTCAGTAAATTCCTTCAGCCACACCCAGAACTATGCTGATCCAATTTAGCTGGGTGCTTCTTACTCAAGTTGACACAATCAGTTAAGTATAACATCCAATATACTGTATATCCAACTGGTATAGTGATTAGAGTTGGAATATAATGTAAAATATTTAATTTTTCTCTACATTTCTCATTCTAGTAATAGCACCGATTTGAGTTTCATTACATTTGTCCAGCCTCTGTCTACTTTACCCATTTAGCCTAGAAAAAGAAAACTGCTATTTGAAAATGCTTTCAGCTCCCTGCAACACTAACTTGAAAAGTGTGTCAGAGTAGAGATCTGATTTTATCAGTTTAAAAGTCATCACTACATCCCCCACTGTTTGAATGGCTGGAAAAAAGAAGTGGGTCCATTCTGAGGCTGCATGTGAAATGATGGCCAAATGACTACAGCAAGGAAATTTCTGAAAGATAATCATGGGATCAATCCTTTTTTTCTTTCTTCGAGGTACTAGGAATTGAACTCAGAGCTTTGCACATGCTAGGCAAGTGCTCTAACACTGAGTTACACTCCAACCCTTTCATCTCTTTAAAAATTTTGCAACAGGGTCTTTAGTTGCTCAGGCTGGCCTCAAACTTGAAATCCTACCCCTTCAGCCTCCCAAGTTCATGAGATCACAGGTGTGTGTCACTAAGCCCAGCACATCAATTTTTTAAATTATAATCTGTACTCAGATAATAACTTTTACTTAAAACACCTATCAGCCAATCAATTATATTAATTTTTCTCTTTTTCTCTCCATATTTTAGTAGAGAAAAACTTAAGCATGGCCTAAATCCAACTCTCAATTAAATATGTGAGGCTGAACATTAACTGAAAATGCAGTACATCTTTATCCTTACTGCTGCTAATCACTCCCAGTAACCATTAGTTCCTCCAAACCAACATGTCTCATTTGATCAAGAGTAAGACTGAAATTTTCTTCCCCACAGAGGTATTTTTAGATGAGCTCTTTCACTCTGATTAATCCCCTAACATCATATCAAATGGACATTCACCTTAATTTTTACAGTGGTACCGTGGTACTTGTAGTTAAGTGGTTTCAGGAGACATGATGAGTACCACAAGTATCAAACAAATCATTCTGGCTGGAAAGCATAGGGAGTCTTGAAGCAATCAACACTGACAGCAGTGCACTAAGTACCAAACTAATGATAAGTACCAGAACAAAATTTTCATGTCAAAATGTATGAAGTACCAAATTCAGTGAGTTTCGAAGCAGTACCAAGGTGTAAATGTACATAAAGATTTAACTCAATAGAATAACCAGGCCATTAAAATTAGTGGCTTATAAATATTTTAAATGCTTCTATGTATAAAAGAAATTATTATAACAATGTTGAGTACAAATGTCATTTCTTTTTAAAAAGGACCATAATCCTTTTTTTGTAATTGCCCTTTATTACCTGGGGAAAACAGACATGGAGAAAAACAGAGATTAATTAAATACAGAAACAATTTATCACCTCTATTTATCAAAATAAAGATACACATTTATGTATAACCATTTAATCTTTATTAAAAACAGACAAAAGTATAAACTATAAGATTTGAATGTGTAAGAGTGTTACAGTATAAAAGTAGAAACAGCCCACATTAAAACCTCTTGCATACAGAAAAGCATTCCATGTCCTCCAATTTGCCATCCAAACATGACTGCTAATTTTTTGTGAAAGAATTCTCAACCAGCATGAAAATGATGAATAGATTCTTAGCATTAAGGAATAAAATGCCAGGGGCCAGGGATTTAGCTCAGTGGTTTTGTCACCTGCTGTGCAAGCATAAGGACCCGAGTTCGATCCCCGGTACCAAAAAAAAAAAAAGAAAAAAAGAAAAAAGAAAATGCCAGCCACACATAATTGTGCATGCCTGAAAGCCCACCACTTGGAAGGCAGAGGCAAGAGGATCCCTGTGAGTTTGAGGCCAGCCTGGGCTTCATAGTGAGTTCAGGGCCAGCCTGAACTATAAAGGGAGACCCTGCCTCAAAAAACAAACAGAAAGAAAGAAAAAAGGAAAGAAAGAGCCAGCCAGCCAATTGTGTAATGTGATTTCCTAGTTTCCCAATGCTTACATGCATGCCTTTAGCCAACAATGTAGAATGTGTAGGTGTAGTTGTACAGATGATGGCAATATTCAGCCTATCACATCACAAAACTGTATCAAGAAATAATTTTCAGAGATTATCAGACTCATCTACTCCTCCATACTATTTCACACTGCATCAAGGTGGAACACCAGAAGACTGTACACTTGGACCACATCAGCTTGTTGTTTCTTTAACTTAGGCCAACTAAATTGTTTGTCAAAGAATTTAGTTTAGGAAAATTGGTTCATACTAGTTTTTGGGGTCCTTAAGAGTTATATACTTTATTACTGTGAAAAACTTCACACAATTACAATGATCCTTGATCAGTACTCCAACTCCTTGGTTCTTCTATTTTAATTTCTTTTATTAAATCTTCATTTGAGAAAGGCATGATGTAGTTATGTCTCAATAAAGATTATGTTACTAATAAGTACTCCAGATAATACTGCCAATGTCACAGTTTCAGTTAAAAGTGTAAAAGTTGGGGCTGGGGATTTAGCTCAGTGATGCTGCACCTGCCTCACAAGCACAATGTCTAGAGTTTGACCCCCGGTACCAAAAAAAAAAAGTTTAAAAAGTTATATCTGGACAAAACATGGAACACAATGAAAAATTTTATTATATAATATTTTTAAAATTCTCATTACATGTAAAATTATTTGATCATCCTTGATCATGGCACAGTAGCAATGAAATGCAATCACCAAGAACCACATACTCATTCTGTATGTGGAGGGAATGTGCAGACTACATTTACATATAAACTGGAACTGGACATTCAAAAGAAAATGTCATGAAATTCCTGCTTAATATTGTAAATTATAAATTCTCTTTGTAAGTATACAAGGTCTGATCAACAATATGGTGAATTAAAAATTTTATTATAGTAAAAGACATATTGCCATTAATCTCCCTCAAAATACTTCCCTTCACTTTGAATACACATCATAGT
Organism: Heterocephalus glaber; assembly: GCF_053883595.1. Lineage (NCBI taxonomy): Eukaryota > Metazoa > Chordata > Mammalia > Rodentia > Bathyergidae > Heterocephalus > Heterocephalus glaber. The sequence continues at coordinate 54,313,806 of NW_028258143.1, forward strand.
GCCACTTTCTAAAGCAGTTCTTAAAGTCCTTTTTTATGCTTTTAGTTGTGCTGTCATGGCTGCCTCAGTATCCTGAACAATTCAAAAATGTTTACCTTTCATGGTCATTTTTACTTTGGGGAAGAATCAGGAGTCATATGGTGCCAGATCCAGTGAATAAGGTGAATGAGGACACACTGGAATGTTTTTGAGAGCCTGCCTTTTTGTTGGATGGCACTATGCAGCAGCATTCACATTTTTATTATACCTTATAAAGACACTCAAGAAAGAAGACTTCCAGAACTGGTTCAGAAAGTGGCAACAGTCATGGAATAGCGTAGCTGAAGTGAGAGGGAGCATTCTGAGGGAGATCAACGGGAATGTCTTTTTACTGCAATACATTTTTTCACTTAAATATTCACCATATATTTTGATCACACTGCATATTATTTTTTAAGTTATAGCTGTTTAAACACAACATCATAGTGAAAAAATTTATTTCAATATTTTTATCAATGGAGAAGGAATTCTTTTATTTTTTTTCTAGTACTGGGGATCAAACTCAGGACTTTGCATTTGCAAGGCAGGCACAGTGCCTCTGACCTAAATCCCCCGCCCAGCCAATTCCTTTAAATAATAATCACCTAAGAAAGTTGCCATGATTCCATTTTATCTAATATATAGTCCATATTCAAATTTCTCCAACTGTATTCAAAATTTATAGCATTAAAAATATATATCGAATGTGCCTATAAAACCTCAGGACCTAATCAAGGTGCAAACATTGAATTTGATTACATGTTTCTTTAGTCTCCTTTAATTTTGTATGGTCCCACCACTATTTCATCTTTTATGATAAAGATATTGTTTGTTTGTTTGTTTTTTGGTACCGGGGATCGAACTCTCGGGTCTTTGCGCTTTCAAGGCAGGCTGCAGAACCACTGAGCTAAATCCCTGGCCCAAAGATATTATTTATAAGCCCAAATAGATGTCTTACAGAATGTACACATTCTGGATTTGTCAGATTCGTACTTCATGATTAGCCTGGAATATTATTATGTAATGTTGTGTCTCCCATTGTATCACGTTTCAAGGCATATATCCATTTGTCCCATTACAAGAAATGCTAAATGATCCCCTAACTTGAGGGTGTAACTGCCAATCTCTCCACTATAAAGGTGTATTGCTCCTCTTTGCAAATAATAAATAATTGATGAGGTAGTAATTATGAGACCATGTAAATATCTTGTTGGTTTACAGCCTTTTACTCAATAGTCTTAACATCCAATAATGATCTTTGCTTGAATTAATTAACAGTGCTAACTAGCAATTTCATAATTCTATCATTCTATGTTTTAACTGCCCTTCCTCTGTAAATAATTTCGCATTTCCCCCCTTTTTCACCTCTTTGTATTGGAATAGTATTTTTTAAATTTTATTTTAGCTTTTGGTACCAGGGATCGAACTCGAGACCTTGCACTTGTGAAGCAAGTGGCGGAACCACTGAGCTACATCCCCAGCCAGTATTTTTAAAATTTTAAAGTATCATTATGAAATTAAAAATTCTCTTTCAGGCCAGGGATGTAGCTCAGTGGTTCCTGCACCTGCCTTGCAAGCACAAGGTCCTGAGTTCAATCCCTGGTACCAAAAAAAAAAATTCTCTTTCAATCACTGTATTACAATCCATTACTATCATTATTCTTTTGGATGTTCAAATTGTGCCATATTTTCTTGTAGGAACCCAGCAAGCAACTCCTTGCAACTTTCTTACATGTCTTCATTAGATAGACTGTGAGCACTTTTTTATTTCTAATATAACAAAATGTTCCAGAGTATTTCTGCCTCACAGCCTGGAATTAGGAATTTCTCTAAGGAGCACTGGCTCCCTTTAGTGGGAAACAGTATTTATAAATAAAAATCTGGACTCCTAATATATTCACCTTTACTGCAGCACAACGATATCTAAGCCCTCTCAATGGACTCAGACAGCAGAAAACATTTTAAACCTGAGTTCGTATTAATACCTCTACTTAAAATTCAACACCACAGTGAACCTCCCAATTTGCCCCATTCCTTATTTGTATCTCCTAAGAACCCTGCTTCTCAAAAATCCAATATAACTACTCATTTACTCTATTGTATACTACACATAAATATTCAGGATTACTACTCAAGCACCACTACAAACAACAACTCTACTAAGTATGGCTAAAGATCTTTTTTGTGGGTGGGTTGGCTGGTTAGTTGTTTTAGATATTTCTGACCCTGGGACTATTTCCCTCTGTATCGTTAGACTACCTGTAACAGGGTTAAAGCTACATATTTTTTTTGGTGATTATGTTATAAACTTATTAGCTTCATTTGTTTCTACTTCTACTTACTTTTAGAGTTTTATTTTTTAAAGTCTTTTTACTTAGTTTTGTTAGGTGAATATATGAAACATTTACATAGTTGAAGAGTCACAACTACATGTATAAAATACATCCTCGAGGAGTCTAACTGTCATCCCTTTCCTCTCCCTGGTCCTCACCTCCTCCTTCTAGTGACCATTTCACTGGTCTTTGCTTAATCCTTCCTATGTTTCTCCTTTGCAAAATTAAGCTACTTGTTTTTTAAATTTTTTAAAATTTTCTTTCTTTCTTACAAAAAGGGACCATGCCTGTACATTTTGTATTTGGAAATCATTCCATATTGGTTCATTAAAATACTTATTCTTTTTAGTATTATATTTGATCAGTCTGTGCAGATAATAAGTTTTTTCTAATATCTTGCTATTATTAATAATTTTACAATGAAAAATATTGAGCAAATGTTCTTGTATATTTGAACAGGTGATTCATGGGGGTAAATCCTTAGAATCTGAGGTAACAGTAGGTCAAAGAGTAATGCAGGTATAATTTTGTTAAATATTCCAAAAACTCTCATAAAATCATAACATCTCACATTCCCATCTGCAATGTTTGAGGGTACCTACTGACTCACAGGCTTGTCAATTAAATATGTTCTAAGTGTTCAAATGTCTGTCAGTCTCAGTGTATTTTAATATGCATTATCAATTATGTTGAACATCTTTTCATATATTGTCATATATAATGTATTTTTGGTGAATTATCCATGTCTCTTGCTCATTTTTTTCTTTTGCTCATTTTTAAAATCATGATTTATATGTTTTTCAGTGGAAAAAAATAACCCACAAAAATACTTTAACATTTTGCTTTAAAAAATAAGTAAAACATAAAAATAATACAACAATGGGTGAAACAACTATAATGTCAATTAAAACTACACAGTCATTCTATATGATATTCCAAAAGCCTGCTACGAAGTAAGAATTACATCAAGTGAGATGAATGTTAAAAGAAAAATGATGCCAACCAATGTTGTAAACAGTTAATCCCACAAACAATCAAGCCAGTGGGGAAGATCAAAGCTTGGGAAACATGGCTAAGAATAATTTTCTTGTAATGGTTTCATTGCACCCACCTCACAAGTACAGGTAATCCTCCGAGGATGAGGGGCTTCCTGTTGTAGCTGATACACTGGGAGAAGGCAGAAATAAAAGATGTCAGTCTCCTTTATGTGGAACTTAGAATATATTATGAGCATCAAACTGGCTACATTTTATGCTCATAAGAAAATTGGTTCACTTCATATTACTAAAATAAAATTTGTAATAAACAAAACAAAGAAAGTAAACTAAACTTAATGTAAGTCTAGGAGCAAGCACAGAAAGAAAAATAATAACCCACAAAATGTCTTTTTACCTTATAACAAACTCAGGCTGGATATTAGGTTTATTCTTCATAATCTGGTCGTTTATTTCTCCTACTTTGTTGTGGATGTATTAAAGCATGTCTCTAACATAAACAATAATGGTTTCATATCTACATATATTTTAAAGTACCTTATTATTTAAAGTACATTATTAAGTGCCAAAGTTGAAACTAAAATTAGGATTGATAGGCTAGAAGTAACAACACATATTTTCTTTTTCTCCCAATTTATACTACATAAATTTATTTTCAAATATGATCTCCCCCTAAAAACAAATTTTATGAGGCAAAGATCCTATCAGTTATTCAACTAGAGAAATGTGGCAAAAGAAAGAACCAGATATTGAAAAACCTTTCTAAGATAAATTTTTAGGGTATCTGGAAATAGAGCTGTGAAAATTATATTGATATCATGATCTTTCTTTTTTAAGTCAAAAAGTTGAAATAATGATGAAAAGAATGTGTGGCTGTTGGAAAAAGTATCTCTAATTATATTTATCCCTCGAAGAGATTTTTTCCCAGTTCTAAATATATAATCATATATCTTTTTTCTTTTTGGTACCGGGGATCAAACTCAGGACCTTGCACTTGGGGGCAGGCACAGTGCCACTGAGCTATATCCCTAGCCCTCATATATAAAGTATTTAAGCTAATACTGTACTTAAATATGTAGATATTTTGTCAACATTATATCACACGACTCAGGGATTTGGAACCATGAGATACTGTGGCTCATTTCAACTGGATATAATACAGGTTCCATCTATGACCATATTCTTTCATATTTGTCATGGGAACATACATAAATATATACAATTAAGCTACATATATATACACACACACACAATCTATATATTGAGACACACACAAACACATCACTCACTGTTCTGTATCATTACACAAATGGAATACAGTACTGTGGTTAAGAATTTGCTTTTTTTTTTTTTTTTTTGGTACCAGGGATCGAACTTAGGACTTTGCGCTTGCGAGGCAGGTAGAAGAATTTGAATTCTTAAACCACCTGTAATGTGAACAATAGGGTTATGCCATTAATATTGCATGCTATGCCTCAGTTTTCCTTGTTTGTTAATGGAGTAATAGTTTCTACTTCACAAATAACTATAAGGATTAATTAACTTCTTATAGCTAAAGATTTAAATAGTATTCGGGATGTAGTAAAAGCCCAATAAAGAGTAGCTATTATTATATGTGACTGAAATTATTTTAAAATTCTTTATAATAATATTTGATTACCAGGATGCAGTCTGAGTTCATCATTAAGAGATAACATCAGAGTAATTTGAAAGGAACTGAGAAGATATAGCTATACTGTTCAAAACTTGAAAACCCAGATGTGGTGACAAATGCCTATAATCCTAGCATCAAAAGGCTGAAGAAGAGGATCACTCCAAATTCAAGGCTAGTCTGGACAACAGTGTATGACCTTGTCTCAATAAACAAACAAACAAAAAACAAAGTATTTCCTCAGTAAGGTTTGAAATATGTTATAATATGTTAAGGACAGTTTCAGACACTTGTATTTTATTGTGAGAGTTAGTATATTAAAAAACACTTCTGTGAGTATAGTTTTAGAGATTAAAGAGGTCTGGGACCATAGCTTAGGGGGAGAGTGTTTGCCTGGCATCCACAGGCCTTGGGTTCAATTCTTAGCACCACGACCACCACCAAAAAAAAAAGGCAATAAGAGATTAAAGAGGTGATGTGAAGGAGCAATTCTGAGATGTGGGAAAGTGAACCCTGAAAGCAAATATGTCTGCCCCGATAGTGACGGCACATGTGCATTACCCAAAGACACCTATAAATCTCCATTCTCCTTAAGAGAAGCCAAAACATGATTCATAAGAAAGGAGGATTCTTTATGTCCATTCCTTCATATCGGTAACTGTAACTGTAAAGTAAAAATTGAGTTCACATTTCTGCTAGTTTCAGAACAATTCAGTTCAAAAGATTATTCATTTTTCTTTGCCAATAAAATGGTCTGAAAAGCACTGTCACCTATAAAATTCAATTATGAAATTGAGTGATAGCCAAAAAGAACATCAAAAGTTACTAGAGAAAGTAAAATGTTGTTGTGATTCAAAGCACAAATAGTGTAGTATCCAGTTATCATCACTAAGAATTCACCCATTCAAGTGCAAGGTCCTGAGTTTGATCCCCAGTACCAAAAAAACCCCAAAAAACAAAAAAAACCCCAAAACAAACAAACAAAAAGAATTCACCCACTCACAGAGCAACCATGAAGCTAGTATGAAAAAAGCAGTGACAATATTGTCACATGAGAACTGATTCAGGTATCAGTCTGTTTTTATCAGTTTCAAAAGGTAGTTTTTTGTTTTTTCTAACATCAAGTGACATAAGGTTACTTTTCAATTTCTTTCAGTCCTTCTAATTGTCCAAAAGGATATAGTTCTGTTTCTTGGAGATTTTTTAGACAAATGCCTCCTCATTCGCTATCAATGATCAGCTGATTTTTAAGATTCATTTTTAATAAATAAGGGAAGCCTCTGGATACTTTGTAACAAAATACAGCAAATTTGGATTCAGGGAACATTTATCAAAAGGATCATTAAAAATTACACACAGTAGTAAGGTCTAATTAATTCAAGCACTTCTCCCTTAGTTTGAATTTTTGATAATCTGAACTAGAACTTAGTTGAATTTAAATTGGTATGATCATTAAATGATTTCTCACAAGTTAATAGCTAAATTCAAGATGAGAGGATATGATTATAGTACCTAACATTTTTAATCACCTTAGATGTGTCAATGTTTATATGCTTATTAATGAAATTCTCAGTTCCTAGAGACAATACATTGTTTTTCAAGTTCAGAGATCACAAATTGGTATCTTAAAGTCAAAACTGGTTCCCATGTGTTTGCCTGATTTTAAATTTCAGGTTTTTTGTTTTTGTTCTTTTTTTGGTACTGGGCGTCAAACTCAGGACCTTGCGCTTGCGAGGAGGTGCAGTGCCACTGGGCTATTAATGTCCTTGAATCAGAACTTTTTCATTTGATAGTCAAAAGATAAATCATCTAATAATTCCTTCCATGTTTATACTTTTTAAATGATGGTGGCAAGTTCAGGTACTGAATTCATTAAGAGAAATTAAAAAAATTCAGTAAAGGAACTGTCACCAAAAAGAAATATATACCATTTTTAAAAACAAATGGTAGCTACTGCAAGACATGAAAATACAACTGTATAAACCACATTCACTAATCAATAATCCTGAGGAGGAAAATAAAATCACCATAAACTCAGTAACCATCTGAGATGCTGTAAATATTCTTACACTAAAAACGTGCAGGGCACAAGTCTGAGATAAAAGGTCAAAGATAAAGAAATTTAAAAAAAAAGAATTTGAAAGGGGCTTCTAGCCAAAGAGATTATGAGACAAAAATCTTCAGCAGATGAAGAACATTAGCCATTTCTACATATTCTTAAGAACTTTCCTCCCCCAAAGAAAAAAAAACAGGTACCAGCAGGGAGGAAAATTACCTATGGTTATATTTAGAGTTTATTCATACTTTACTTATTATAATTAGCCTAAAGTGGCAACTATGAAAATAAAACTATCTGTTTTTACAGGAACATAAACCAATAAGAACCTGAATTACAGTAATTCTCCTTTACCCAACAGATTTTAGCAACTTATAAACATCAAAATTTAGGAGACTGAGGCAGAAGGATTATGAGTTCAAGGTCAACCTAAACTACACAGTGATACCCCTGTTTCAAAAAAACCATTTTTTAGAATAACTCTCCACTTTTACAAAGATGTTAATAATATGCATTTAAAGAACGGGTTTCTTAGATTGCTTATTCAACTAACTCTATATATAGTACTGTTTCTACAATAGTGCTTTCATAGTTTATTAAAAATGACTTTGATTATATTAACCCTATTTCTATTCTTAAAACATCAAGAATATATTTTATTTGATAAAATAATATTCTCTAGGAAACAGGGAAGAGAAAATAAAAAACTAAAATTGTAGACTCTTTTGAAGAAATATTTATTCTAGTGCAAAGTTTAGAGAGCAAAACACAAATCAAATATTCCTCTTTCTTCAGCAGTATAATAAAAATCTACTTTTTTTATTTTGAGAAAGCAGCTATTAAAAAAGATGACTTTCTGTCTGGGGATTTAGCTCAGCAGCACCACTCCTGCCTTGCAAGTGCAAAGTCCTGAGTTCATTCTCCATAGGAAAAAAAAAAAGTTTCCTTTTACCTCTTTTTATATATTCTTTTTGCTAAGATAGCCTACTGCCTTATCATGATGTATATATTCCTTTTATCACATAAAGTGTCAGGATCAAAGCAGTTACACTGCTTGAATTCAAAGCTTTCCCTTGCATTAGTTTTATCAGTCATTCTAAACAAGTGAGCTCAAGTTCCACTACCTGGAATCTTGCAAGCTCAGAGGGGATGAGTTGCACTACAGACATGCAAACCACATATAGATTTTGTGGAGGCATTCATTTCACCATAATTTTTTTTTATGCTATTCCCAAACTTTGTTTTGAATTAAATTTTTCAATAATGGATACACAATGGAATGAATCTTTATATTGAATAATCCTAATATTTTTATATCACTTACAAAGCACAACTCCTCACACAATTAAATTTGTATACTTACAGTAGGATTTCCAAACAGGAGGTCTATATTCATCTGTATCTGAAAGAACAAACATATTAATATTACTGAATATATTTTAAGCAAGATATTTTAATCTTTAGTATATACTGGTTGAGTTCTATTTGCCCTAGGTATTGTACTAGGCATTAAAAGGTATTAAAAGGTTTTTAAATCTTGGTTCTTACTTTCTTAGAGTATAGTTTTATGAAACTGTTCAAAGGAAGTTACTATATTTATTCAACTGCTTATCATAAAATTATGATTAGTATTTGCTGCTGGAACTCACTTCTCACAACCACTGAAGTAATAGTCAATAAAGTCATTGTTTATTTGAGTTTAACAATTATTTCACTATTGATCCCTGAAACCACTTGATTTCTCTTTTTCAACCAAATTGACCAGATAATTTTATTCTCCAAAAATACTGAGTATTTCTCTGTTTGTACCCATTACACTTGGGGGATTCCCATGTAATTAGTTTTACTAACACAAAGAGAGGAGAGCAGCGGGGTACAGATTCCAGTCCTCCTGCGTCCTGGACAATCAAACCCAGGAAATGAGAAACACTTCCATGGTAAAGTGTCTCCAGGGAAGTACAAAGAACAGGAGGTGCATGTCTGCACTGCAAGCCCATTTCCCTCCCCCTGCTTGAGTGCAGATAGAGGAGACAGTGTGCAGAGGCAGTGGAAAGAGATGGAAGACAAGCACAGAAGGGAGATGGAGTAATCAGAGTAAGGGAAGGAAATCATAGCTGAGGGATCATTTTGGCAGCTAAAAGCCCTGCCTGCAAGACTCTGTAGCCAAATCAGCATACATTTCATGTTTTTGGAAGAGAAAGCTTCAGCCAGCCACATCACCTGGGTCTGCTGACATCTAAAATGAACAATTAGGAAACCTAATTGGACTAGGAAACCTAGTCCTAAAAATCTTGGCCCAAGGAGGCAGGACAAATCCAAGGTTTAATGGGGCTGGGGATTTAGCTCAAGGGTGTCACCGCCTGCCTCACAATCACAAGGTCCCAAATTCAATCCCCAGTACCAAAAAAAGAAAAAAGAAAAAAAAGCCAAGGTTTACTGAGAAGGCAAACATGAACCTCAAGTAAAATGGTCACAGGATCAAAACACTCAGCCCTCCATTCCCAAGCATTATAACACAACCTCACACTTCATTTATGATGTGTTATCACAAACTATACAAACACTGAGTCAGAGAGACACAGCAAGACACTAATAAGAGAGATAAGAAAATAGAGAATTCAATCCCTAGTACAAAAAAAAAAGTAAAAAGAAAAGTCTGCTTAAAGAGTTAAAAAACGTGTTTATAAATGAATAATGCAGCAAATACAGTCGCTTTTCATTATCACTAACACTGAATTTAGGAACAAATAGGAACCACTCCTCTTATGGGAAATACAGATTCCTGTGCCTCAGGTCATGGGCATTTTCATTACTTAGTACCTAACCTTGTTTTTTTGTGTGTGTTTCTCTTTAAAAACACCTTATTTAGTATATACTATTGATTCAGTAAAATCTAACTCACAGCCAACAACACTGTAACTCTTGCCAGTAAGTTTAGCTAACACATGTATTTTCTCCATGAGACACAGTGCAGCTTTCTCACACTTGAGGACAACAGAACTTGCACAGGTGGAACTGCAACATTATGTTTCAGGGGCATTTTAAACAGCAAAATCATTACCACTACCACTACCACCATCGAACATCCACAAAAATACAAAAAACAAAACAACAAAACCCCCCCAAAACCCATGGCTCTAACCAGATAAAAAGGATTCTTTAGAGAACTGAAAGGATGAGCTAGAGTTGACCAGCTGGGTACAGGCAGGTCACATGTCTCAAATTTTTTACTGCACTGTGAATATTTGTAAATGATCTAAAAAATGCCACTGGTATTTGTTTCAGGGTTACAGATAAATGTTAATGAGTAGGCAAATTTACAAATATGTAACCTATGAATAATGAAGATTGATGGTAAATAATAAGCACTTACTTAGGAAAATACCCACTTTAGGTGAACTTGTCCAGTGATGCTAAAAAGTACAGATGAAGCATGACCTTGGCGCAGTGATATATACAAATGTATATACATACTTCCTCTGATAGGGTGTGTATGTATGTTGTAGGGTTAATTATACTGAACTTTGTCTGAATAAAAAAAATCATAATTCATTTATACATTTTAATACTAGGAAAACTTTGTAAACATTGAAGTCATTTTATAACTTCATTCATGATATACAAATGCTGCTTGGTTACCCTACGGAGTGACAAGGGGCTGATTCAGGGTTGTAAGAGAATGTAAACCTGTATCCTTGATAATCATCCATGATCCAGGCATGCCTCAGCCTCTCTGCCAGGCTCTGAAGCTCAGCTGAAGTGATCCACCCGTTAAAGGGCAGACATCTTGTGCAGCCAGGAAGCAGGACACAACTCAACCAGACAGGGACCCTTGTATAGTGAAGAGTTTAACCTGGCCACAGAAGAGAACTGCTCTTTGCCCTTGTCAAAGATAACCTTTTCCTGAGATTTGCCAGAGAGTGACAATGAGATTTAGGGTGGGTTTCTGGGTGGACAGTACTTGATCAAACAGGAGGGCAACCAATCAGCAAGATGAATGTAGGAAAGCCTCAATAAAAGCTCTCAGCACCTTGCTTGGGAGAGTTTCTTGGGTTGGAAGCACTTCCTGTGTATCAACACACACAAATGGAAGAATGTGTGTCCTGACTTCACAGAGAAAGAACAACAGAAGCTCTACTTAGGTATTTCTCCTGGACCCCCTGCATATGCGTGTCTTCCCACGGCTGAATTTAATCTGCGTACTTTCCCTGTAACAAACCTTGACTGCAAGTGTAAGTGTGTTTAGAGTGTTCTGTGGAGTCCTTTAATGAGAGAGACCCCTGAGAGTGGTTTGGGAATGCCTTCCTGCCAGCTTGCAGTTAGTGTTGGAAGTTTGGAAGTGAAAGAGGTCTGGGGGACTATGCCTCTCACTTTGTAGCTGGCCCTAACTCTTTACAAATTCTGTGCAAATCATGCAACAGTGAGGGCCTCCTGGATATCACTCTGACTTTAGAGAAGGTGAGAGATAAATAGGTTAACAGTCAAAGTCCTGACTCTGGGGAACTATGTACCCAGTGCTAGACAGGGCTCTCTTAGAGGAACACTGACCTTTCTTTGCTGTGACTTTGATAATATTATTACCTCTCTGATGGGGGGATGGTACTGGGAATTGAACTCAGGGCCTCATGAATGCTAATGCTAGGCATTTATTCTTCCACTAAATTACATCCCTGGCCCTTTTAAATTTTAAGACAAGGTTTCTCAAAGTTTTTTAGGCTGGCCTCAAACTTGTGATCCTCCTGCCTCAGTCTCCCAACTAGCTGAGATTACAGGCATGCACTACCACACTTAGCTTTTGTTTTTTGTTGGGTTTTTTGGGGGGTACTGGGGATTGAACTCGGGCCCTTGCGCTTGCAAGGCAGGCAGCAAAACCACTGAGCTAAATCCTTAGCCCTACCACACTTAACTTTAATTTCTTCATCTAGAAATGACAGTATCATTTAAAATGGGAATAGTAATAACAACATAGTTTGGCTTTGAGAATTAGATTAGGTATTATACATAGTATAAAGCACCTTGAATTTAGGAGACCTTAGTAAATAAGCAGCCTCTTCTGCCATCATCAAAAGTGATTAAAAACACAGTATTACTACATCAGCAGTAAGACACTGTTAATGATCTAAGTCCTATATTCTTATTATTTTGTTCTCACCTATACACCTACTCTATTATAGAAGACATTATTCAAAATGCTGCAGATCACAAATCACATGGCCACATAAAATTAATATTTAGCAAATAGCCAAGAAATCTTGGGAGAAAAGTCTGAATCTAGTATGAGAATAATTCTAATTATTTTTGACATTTAAAAGCACAGTTTGGGGCTGGGGATTTGCCTCAGTAGTTCTGCCACCTGCCTTGCAAGCACAAGGTCCAGAGTTTGATCTCCAGTACCAAATAAATAAATACATAAATAAATAAATAAATAAATAAATAAATAAAATAAAAGCACAGTTTGAGTTCTAAATTTTTTTCTACTGGGGACATGGTGGTGCTTGGCAAGCATTCACAAGGCCCTGAGTTTGAACCCCAGCACCACAATAGATAAACAAAAATGTTTTCCTAGCAATCTATTTTTTGCTGGCTGTTGTGTAAACTAGCACAATTCTCCAGGGAGCAACTGGTGACATACACTATAAACTTTTAAAAGTATATAACAGCTGTCTAAAATTAATGGAGAGCTCTCTGAAGGAGCACATTTAAAAACGGTGACACTTTCTTGTTTAGGGACAGGAACCTTAGACATCACGCTTAGATTAATTCTGTTCAGAGCAAAACCGCCTGACAATTCCCTTAATTGGTAAAGAGTGTGTCCATGTCCTTAAGACTGGGGATGGAGATGGCTGGCACTGGGAGGGGGAAACTCCAACAGCTTAGGCGAGCAGCCTTAGCCTCTTCGTAGGCAGATTTACTTGCTAAAGTCTGGAAGACTAATTTTCTAGGACCCTAATCCCTTCTGGGAAGAGAAAAACATTACTATAATCTTTGATTTCTGAGATTAAAAATTAGAGTTTGAATCAAGTCCCCCTGGCAAGAAGATGCAAAGACACTGCTGAAACAAAACAGTCCGGAAGGACTAATTGACAATGTGACTTGTGGTCCTACGGTGCTGACTTCCAGATTTACAAGGTAGGACAGATTAGGGCACAGACTAAAGCAGATGTCGGAAGTGTCTCTGACCTCACTCCCTAGGTACACTAAACTACTGAGTCAGAGAGTGAACTGAGAACACTGCAAGTGTGACCTTCACTAGGGTCACTGCTATCTCCCCAGCCACAGTCTAACAGACAGGCATCCTAGCAGCAGACAAACAACCATCAACAAACAGTACAGGGCTGGTCTTCTACACTGACAGAAAGTGACAAAGAGAAGGAAGTGTGCTATTATACTGAGTTCTCTTGCTGGCACCTGTAAGAAGAGGGGACCACTCCGGAACTAAGGAGGCCTCTAGGGGCTCAAACTCTGCTCCAGGGGGCAGAGGCTGCCTAAAGAAGAAACTGAATTACCTGCGAACCGGGGAGTTCCTTGTGGAAACTCTGAAACTTGGGGACCCTGGACCCTACTTTTTGAATGATTGCTTTAAACTACAATTTCCTTGGCATATCCAAGGTACAAGGTAAAGTGGGGCATATTACAATTCAGCTATTTAACTAAAGGGAAAAGAAATCATGTGTTCTTTTAGCATAGAGTAGTCAGTACCATAAGAAAAAGAAGTTATCAACAGCTGATGAGTGCCAAAAGTCTGTTCTGCCCTCAGCTGGAGGTCTCAAGGGCTCTCATGGCCTCTTTTGGATTCTGTCAGAAACTGCCCCCAAGACCCAGATTTCCCTCACTAGAGCACAACCAGCAATGAAAGCCAGACAACACAGGACTCGGGAAAAGCTGCTTAAAATGACCTTAGCATGGAATGGCTGAGCATGAGGAAAATAAGAGACAACCTACAAAACGGGAGAAAATATTTGTGAACTATATGTCTAACATGGGATTAATGCACAGAATATATAAGGAACTCCAAAGATTCAACAGCAAAAAAACCAAACAACTCAATTGAAAAAATAAGCAATAGATCTAAAGAGCCTTTTCTCAAAAGAAGACATAAATAAATGGCCAATAGATACATGAAAAAATACTCACCATTACGATCAGGGAAGGGAAAATCAAAATCATCACTTCACTCCAGTAAAAAGCAGTGAACTCAAAATCATTGGTGTCAGGCAAAGCCTAAGAAGGTGGCAGGGCAGCTTCACCCTAACCAAGGGTAGTGTAAGAAGAGAGGTTCTGTGTTAAACATTCTCTTCTGTGATACACTATAAAAATCCACACCAATTCATGCTGGGGATTTAGTTCAGTGGCACCACGCCTGCCTCACAGGCGCAAGGTCCTGAGTTCAATCTCCAGCACCAAAAAAAAAAAAAAATTACACCAATTCATAAAAGGTGTAAGAAAAAGATAAGATCAGTAAACATCAGAAATAAAGACCAAGTTAAGTAGTATGTACAGTGTGAACCCGTAAGTGAATTTGCTTCCTATTTTATTTTGAGATCAAGCCCAGCCTAGACTACATAGCAAGATCCTGACTCATAAAAACCAAAGGTGGGGGGGGGGTGTAGTAGTGATATCTAGATCTACTAGATTCAGCCAGGTTCCTCACCTAAACACAGAACAGTGTTTTGAATGACCATTTTCTCAGTTTTCCTAGAAGTACAGTTGGATTAACCCATCCCCCAGAATGATGGATGCCCTGTGGCCCTGGGCCATTACTCTCTCCCAGAACCAGGAAGAGAAATGTTTCTCTAGTGGTGTTTTAGAAGGGGGGGGGGGGGGTTATATATCTGTGCGTGTGCGTGTGCGTGTGCATGTGCATGTGTGTTTTTAGAAAATTCTACAATGAATATATTTGTGCTAACAGAAAATAAAAAGCTATTTAAAAAACTGTTAAGTATTTGTAAGACCAAGACAACATGGAAGCTAATTCAGATATGACAGCGTCCTTTAACTCCCCTGGAGACTCTAATGTTTGGCTTGGGCTCCAGAAATGAATCCACTGCCAGAGAGAACTTTTACTCCCAGGCCAGGCTCAGATCGCTCAGCCCAGGGGGAGGGTTGCTCCCTCACAAGGAAGCACCACCTCAGGTCTACAGTCTCTGGTTCCCCTCTGGATCTGGGGGTGGAGGGTCTTCTGCTCCCAGTTGGTACTGACTCTGCTGAATGTCAAGCATTTATTATGGAAAACAGAAGAGTTTTTTCATTAAATTTTCTTTCTGGTTCATTGCTAGAATGTGTGTCAAAATCTTATCTAAATACATTTTTACGTAGTCTATTGTGTTTATGAAAAATAATTCTAATTTTCTTGCCTTAAGTTCAAACATACAGATTTATATGGAACTCTGCATTCAATCTGTTGTGCTTTTTCTCAAAATATTAATGTTTTCAAGATATCCACTTTTCCTTTAAATATTAAAAATTTCAAGATATTTATCTGTGCTTTTAGGCAATAATAAAAAATCCCTAGTAAAACATATCTAGGATAATATCCTGACATAATTTCACATTAGGGCTACTTAGGAGGTACTCAAAAGTGTTCATTTGATTGAAAAGATTGACTCTCCCTGTAAATTCCCTAAGTGTCCTGATTTTTTTTTAATAAGTCTGGCTCTTTCCAACTAGACCCTATGTACTTCCAGTATATCTACAGATGTTGTTAAAAATGATTCACCTTTGAAAAAAATGGAAACAAAGCTTCTGTACATAGGGAGGGGAGAAGGCTTGAGGGGGGAATGGGATAAAATAAAATAAAGTTTATTTTTAAAAAAGATTCACCTTTGGAAATAATTATTTCTTTTTATTATAATTAGTATTATGTACCATTATATATTTATGTCTTATGCATTTTTTGGTTTAGAACAACATTCCACTGGTGAAATTTAATCTGCTTATCTTTCTATTTGAAAAGATTAAGAGACTGGAATGCTAAATGTAAGCTGTTTATTGCTTTAGGCTCAAACCAAAGGCTTTTACAACTTTTAAACAATATGATGGATTTTCTCAAAAAGGACTCTGTTGCACATTAAATGAAGTTTAATGACGTATGAATACTCAAAAATAAAGGAAGCCAGGCATGATGGTGCACACCTGTAATTCCAGCACTCTGAGAGGGTGAGGCAGGAGGATGACAAATTCAAGCCCAGTCTGGACAACTTAGAGACATGGTAAGAGCCTATCTCAAAATTAAAAACTAATAAAAGGGCTGGGTCCGTAGCTCAGCGTGAAAGCCCTGGGTTCAATATCTAGGACTGGGGTGGGGTGGGGAAACCCCTGTATGAGTAATATAATATTTAAAGCATATTCATTTCAGATTATCTCTGGCTTGAAAATTAACAATTCTTTTTTTTTTTTTTTGGTACCGGGGATCAAACTCGGAACCTTGCGCTTGCGAGGCAGGTGCCAGAACCACTGAGCTAAATCTCCGGCCCAAAAATTAACAATTCTGATTTCACCAACAAAGCATTTCTTCCCTTCAAATGAAGACACACCTTTCAACAACTGGCAAGAGACTGCCTTATTGCTTTAATCTAAAAAATGCAAAGTATTAATGCTTAATATCCACCTGTTGCTGTTCAGTTTCTGTACCAAATTTGGACACAGCAAACTAATGACACACTTAGGACCACAAAATTCTTTTGCTGAAAGTGATCTTTTTAAAAAAATGAGTATATAAATAATAAACACCAGACAAGCACTACTGTTAATAGGTGAATATTACAAAGAAAATAACCAAGTTCCTTAGTCTAAAAGGAGTATGTTTATTGGAAAACAAAAATTCATAGTAAAAATAGATAGGCATATGAAAACATACACAATTCAAAATTAATGAGGAAAGAAAAATGAATTTTGCTACATTTCTAGGTACTTTACATCCTGGCTAGACTTTTTTCTCTAGAAAATGCTTCAAAATGTGGAAAGAAGGCATTTAAAAGGAGATAATTAAAATTCACCCTACAAAGTCGTAGCCAAATCAGGTCAAATTCACCCTTCAAAGCAAAAAAGTCACTTAAAATTGTTCTAAGTGGAAAACTGATGTGACATGATTCAATTGTGACAGAAATAAGCTATTTTTAAACTAAAGATAATTATTTGTAATTCTTTAGAGAATAGTGACCCAGAACTGCTAATGTATGGGAAAATACTTCTCAAGACTATGACAACTATAGTGCTTACACGTAACTTCATCAAAGTTCTGCAGAAACAAGTATTTTGCAAATGCAGCACTCAATGCTTCATGGACCCACAGCCTGGGCAAACAAAGCCCCCTAAATGCAACTGAAGCCAACTTGGAAGCCTCCTTCTAAAAACAAGCATGGCCTTTTATTCAGACCTAAGCAAAGCTTCCTCTCTCCAGCTTGGCAGACCCAGCAAACAGACTACACAATCAGTCCTTCTGCTCACACAAATCTTGTCCCTTCACTCTGGGAAACAAAGAGCTATAGTACACAGTAAAAGGTCATTCAACTCAATCCCAAAGCAATGACTAGCATTTTTTCAACTGACTCTTTTTTCTAGACAAGAAGACACATCTCTGAGGTTTTCTGCTTAAAGGATTTGGTAATTACTAATAATGTTATCCTAACATGTTGGTATATTTACAGGAGGTCCTCAGACCTACTTAGGCACAGAATTTTTTTTTATTACTTTTAAACTTTTTAATTTTTATTACTATGTGTTTACAGTATATGACTACATGTATATAACACATCTCAACTTATTTTTTCCCTTTTCCTTTCAACTCCTTTTTAAATTCTTTTTTGCCAGCATCAGATTCATTTATTTATAAGTTTTTACTAAATTAATTATCATAAACAGCCAGACTAACAGGCCAAAAACATATAAAACACATACTCCAATTACATTAAATCAAGGTATACTTTTAGATACATCAGGCTAGGTTGGATTACAATAACTTTTTTTCTCTATATACCCTTATTGGTGAGCATCCTAGTCAGTTATCTAAGAACTATAACTCAGTTATTGCTAATGCTCTTACCTCCTTCAGCAGACACAATATATATCCCCCTTGTTCTTTTCTTAAAGGAAAAATGCTCAACATTCTTCTTATTGTTCATCCTTTGGGGCAAATGATTCCAAACCCAACCTTCTCCCATATTCCAACATAGTTTTGTACCAATGACTCACCTAGATCCTTGCCCTTGGAAAAGGAATCTATAATCATATTCTCTTGTCTAAGAGTAAGCAATACAATAAATGTATTAAATATGCATGATGCTTCAGCACACAGTCACAGGTAGGATGCTCCAATGGATGAGAGCCAATATGTCATTTTGCCAGCATTAAAACCTTTCAGAGTCTCCCTTACATCATTGTATTCAGGGTTTATCAAAAGGACATGGGCTCAGAAAATAGTTTATTCTACCTCTTTTGTGAAATTCTACGGGGAAAAGAGAGATAAAAGCTCCTACTACCAATACTTTGACATCATAAGTATTCCTCATCTTATGATAATTTCCAAATGCATTTCAACTGGACTTCTCTGAGAAAATCACTCACTCCCTAAGTGGAAAAATGGATTCTGAAAAATACAGAGAAGTTTGCTTTACATTACAAGCTGTAGAGCCAAATGTGGAATAAGGCAGCTCACAGTTGTAAGGAAGAAAGCAGAGTCAGATACGGAAATAATATTGTGTCAACCACAAATGAGCAGAGTAGGATACTTCTAAGTACATGGTGACTGTCCTAAAGTATAAAAAAATGTTCAGCATGTTTTAATTAACTATACTTTGCCTACACACATGACAGTTTAGGCTGCCAAGATACAAAAACTCTTTGAAAAGAAGAACCTGTATGCCAAATTGATACTTTGCTTTTCTTTCTTTGAAAAGAGAACCAAGTATCACAGATCTGGGGTGTGGTGTCTTTTGCTGACACTTGCATCCAACAAGCATAAAATGAACATGATTGACTGTCTTAAGAGAAGTTCCCTCACATGAGGAGCAACTAAGAGGAAGTATAACAGCAACAAAAGTCCATGTTCTCTCAATTATAAAATCCAAATGCCTTGAAATGTGAAAGTATTTTTATAACTCATTTGGCAGCAAACCCTGGTCTGACTTGAATCTGAAAGTATTTTTGTAAGTCTTTATAATTCATTTGGTAGAAAAATCCTCACCTGAATGGATGTAAGAATAGTCTTTATCCCGTTGACTGTAACCATTCATTTCACTGCAAAAATATTAATGTGTAATTACAGAGTAATGCCTCAAATAATCTTGGGGGTATGTTATAAAATACACTTCATATACATATGAAATTTATTACCTTTCTAAAATCTGAAAAATTCTGAATTCTAACATACATCTGATCCTCAGGGTTTTGGATAAGGGATTATAGGCCTTGTACTGTTGTTAATATTTATGGTCATGTTAAAACACAAATCAGAACATGTCATTCTGCTGGGTTCTCACAGAATAAAAACCAAACTCTTTACAAAGATTGCTATCCAAATGAAACCATAACATTGGTATCACTGGCAGCTTGCTAGAAATGTAAAACTGTAAGATTCTATTTCCATCTGTCCACCAGAAGCATTTTCAGAACACCAAATAACGAATGTGCACACATACCTATCTTTCAGAAGCACTAACCTTCAAAGCTAGGGTAATCTGTCCCCTCACCTCAATGAGTTCTCTGCTTCTCACCCTCTCCCCGACTCTTCTCCAGCCTCTCGTTTTCTAACCGTTCACTAGACATGAGGCACATTTCACCCAGCTGTGTGTCAGTCTGAAATGGCTTCTCTCCCAGGGATTTCTACGCCTTGCTCCCTTACTTGCTTCAGTTCTTTACTCAGATAACAAAGCAGTCTCCGTCATCTAAAAAGTTCAAAATTCCTGATATTCCATATTCTCCTTTGTATTTATCACAGTCTAAAACAATGTTTATTTAACCAGCTTATGTTGTTTTTTGTTTCTCTCTTGCCATTAAACTGTATGCTTGATGAGGGCAGGGATTTTTGTGTCTGTTTTTCCACAATGCTATACTCTTAGCGTCCAGATGGCAATTTTCAGTGTGGTCTGTGGATACTTGTGGGTCACCAGGTATCTTTCAAGGGGAATCCATAAAGTCAAAACTATTTTCATAGTAATACTAAGAAGTTATTTGCCTTTTTCATTGTACTGACATTTGCTCTGAAGGTGCAGAAGCAATGGTGGGTAAAGCTGCTGGTATCTCAGCACAAAACAATGCAGTATTAGT
Source organism: Heterocephalus glaber (assembly GCF_053883595.1). NCBI lineage: Eukaryota > Metazoa > Chordata > Mammalia > Rodentia > Bathyergidae > Heterocephalus > Heterocephalus glaber. The sequence goes on from NW_028258143.1 coordinate 54,334,122, forward strand.
TGCCACTAACAGGATTAATGGCAACTGTATTTCTTCACCATCACACACTCAAAGTTTAAAAAAATAATGCCCAGGTCATCTAGGAATATCCTTGATGAAGCAATTTTAAAAATTATTGTTTTTATTCAGTCTTGACCCTGGGGCATGGATCTTGTTAATATTCTATGTGACAAAGTGAAAAGGGTGCATAAGGCACATTACTGTATATGGAGTGTGATGGTTATCTTGAAAGGCATGTGTGAGATCAGAGTTGTGAGCCGAAGGCTGTACATTTCATAAACACCATTTCACTTGAGAGAATGACAAACTATGACTAATCAGAAGTGGGTATTTGATAGATATTTTCTCAAAAGTGAACAAAGTAAAGCTTGTCATTTCAGTGAAAATGACAATATTTATTGCCAGTCATGAAATTCAGGCTTGCAAGTAAAAATTAGAATTTTGGGAAATTTTCATCCATCACGAGTTTGGCAGACTGTTAATATTTAAAGACTTTTCCGGGCTGGGTATTTAGCTCAGTGGTTCCAGCGCCTGCCTCGCAAGCGCAAGGTCCCGTGTTCGATCCCTGGCGCCAAAAAATAAATAAATAAATAAAGACTTTTCCAATGAGATCAATGGTGATATTAAAGAATATTATTTTAAATATATTATATAATGAAATGTGTCAACCTTACGTTTGCTTAACTCAACTAATCTTTTTGAAATGATAGTGGCACTACAGTATAATAGCATACATTGCTAAAAGATCCAGTCAAATGTGAGACAGACTGATGGATTTTAATGCAACAGAGTACAAAGTGCTCACTGATACAGTTTCTGAGACTACACTGCAAATGACCTTTAAGAAACTACCATGGTTGCTGGGTGTGGTGATGCACATCTATAATCCCAGCACTCAGGATGAGGAGGCAGGAGAATTGGCCTGAGTTTGAGGCCAGCCTGGGCTATATAGGGGCCCTGTCTGAAAAATAAATAAGCAACAACAAAAAAAGAAATAAAAAACCTATCAGTTGTCAAGTTTTAGTGTGGCATCAAAAAGAATATCTGTAACTATTTGAAAAGACTAAAATACTTTCCTCTTTCCCAACTACATTTCACAGACCAAACTTTTTCATATGCCACAATCAAAACAATATTTTGCAAAAAAATGACTGTAGAAATGAGACTCTACCTTTTAAAAGTCAGACATTAAAAAGTTTGTAAAAGGGCCAGGGATTTAGCTCAGTGGTTCCGGCGCCTACCTCACAAGTGCAAGGTCCCGAGTTCGATCCGTGGTACCAAAAAACAAATTAAAAAATAGATAAAAAGTTTGCAAAAGCATAAATGAACACTACTCTTCTCACTATCTATCTATCTATCTATCTATCTATCTATCTATCTATCTATCTATCTATTTTTTTAAGGTTCCTAAGTTGCCCAAGGGGGGCTGAAACTTGTAATCCTCCTACCTCAACCTCCCAAAAGGCTGGCACTGGAAGCGTGTGTACCACACCTGGCTTGCTCTTCTCAATATTTTAAAAAACATTTTTAAATGCAGTTATTTTTCATAAAATATGCTATTTATACTAACATATAATAGGTTTAGTTTTTAAATTAACTGGTAATTTTAAAAATTTCTCAATGTTCATTTCAAATACAGTAAAAAGCAGTACATATAAACCACATAAACAAATGCTCCATAAGGTTCTCAATAGGGTTTTATAAACGAGGTTTAAAATTTTGAGAAACACTAGCTTAAAACAATACCTACTACAGAGCCAGGGATTTAGCTCAGTGGCGCCTTGCCTGCCTTGCAAGTACAAGGTCCTGAGTTTGATCCCTGATACGCCCCCCCCCCAAAAAAACCCCTACTACATAACAGTAAATTTTGTTGAACTGGATATTTGCAATGTGCCCAGGCTCTTATTAAATTATTTTATAATTACTACTTTGTTTGTGCCTCAAAACAACCTTATGAAGTATGCCTACTATTGAAATTTTAAAGAACCTGAGATTAAGGCAAAAAACACAGCTTAAAGTTCCCAGCAGCAGATCCAGTAATTAATTAACTTAGATCTCCAGCTCTCATATACATAACTGCTACTGATACAGTACTATAATAAAGGGATGCTAGGTTAGAAATAAAACAGTACAAATCCAGGGGACTACAACTAACAATATCAAAGCAATAAGGAGCCAAAATATAAAGTCAAATGACTTGGGGACTGAAGGGAGAAAACTCTAAGGAAGCTTATGTGAGCAGAATAAAAGCCAGGATAACTATTCACAGGTAGATGTTGATGTTTGAGGAAATGTTTCAGGTGTCCATGAGGGTCCACCACTAAGCTAAATAATGGACACAAATAACTGAGGTATCTAGTACTAGACTAGCTTCCAAGGATAGCAGAGGTAAGCTGGTATCCCTTACTTTCAGGTCCATTCATGATGCTGTTAAAATACTGTTATTGTTGATTTCCCTGTAGCTCAAATCTGAGTATAAGCCACAATGAAATTTTTAGAATGTTCTCTAGTTCCTATGTCCAAAGATAGTGCCCACCTCATTAAATTTATCAAGTCCAAAAAGTGCCTCCTTTTAGGCCCATACAGAATGATATCCTGACATTTTATTATCTTGATTAGCTTAATGACAAAGGACACTTATTGTTTACATTTAATGAAAGAGTCCTGTAAGGTCAAGAATAGCAATCCCTTCCTAACTTCAAATTCTCCTAAGCTAAAAATTCTCAGTGGAATATGCAGATATACTTTGCATATTCTTTGTTTTTTTTTTTTTGGTACCAAGGATTGAACCCAGGACCTTGTGCTTATGAGGCAGGCAGCGGCACCACTGAGCTAAATCCCCAGCCCTACTTTCCATATTCTTGAAATTTCCATTCCTGTAATATTTAAACTATGAATCACTTCTGTTGGGGGATGATTTAAAAATGAGTGATCCAGTAAGGGGAAGAAAAATGATGAAGTGGGTGGCAGACAGCAGTTAGTTTTTGCAATGTAGCATTCAGATAAACAAAGTTGGGGCAAAGAAAGCAAGATCTTGGAACTGTTCTCACTCTATTAATTAGGAAGGAGGCAGGGAAGCCATAAAGTCAGATTATTAAAGTGCTCATCTGTATGCAGTGTGTCAATGTGAGGACTTTAGCCATGTAACCCTCTTAGACAGAAAGCTGGAAAGATTATGACTCAGTTATGCAACTGGAAGACTAGGAATAGGAAAAACATACCTCTTAGTATGCATAAAATCTGCAACAATGCAAAAATACGTACTTAAAAGCAAATCTGCAAAATTTTAGATGAAGGAGATCCTAAAAAGCTCTTAATATGCAAGGGATGATAAATGATCATGGATATTCTTTTGTTCTAGTGTTCTATTATCATTTTAAATCAGTAAAGATACAAAAGAAAATGATGAGTTTTCATAGCTTTACTAATGACCCAAAGTCACCTTAACACTATTTTTGCCTTGAATACCTTTAGTTCCTCAACAACAAATTCTTCTGCATGGGGTCACAGAAATAAAATAAAAGCCTGAAGGTTAGGAAGAAAATGCATACTACAAGGATTAAGTACACTGGTATTTTCCACAGTTGAATGGGCTTTTGTCAATCTCCCTTCCTCCTTCCTACCAGATTGTGCTCCAACATATGGTACGGAGAACTATAGTGACTCAACATTTTGCTAGATCATAAAACAAAACATGCATATGAAACAGAGTTATTAAGTGTTTTAGATTCCATACAACAGTGTGGTCTTTTTTTGGTACCAGGAATCAAACTCGGGACCTTGAGCTTGCGAGGCAGGTGGTGGAACCACTTAAGCTAAATCCCCGGCCCCAGTGTGGTCTTTTTTTTTTTTCAGTTCTACTCAGCATTTATTTTCATTTGATGATAGCGGGAATCATATATAAATCAAGGACAATGACAAGTTCTTCTTTTTTGGCAAATGTCCACATGAAACTGTTAATCCTCAATACAGATACAGTATTTTTAACAGAAAGACAGGGCAATATGGCAGTTAATAGCAACCCAGTGTGGTCTTCTTGCATGGTAGACTAACTCAGGCTGCTAGAAGTCTAGCCACAAAACATATTTTTCTTAGGAAGGGCAGAAGCTGACAAAATATACATCAAAAGCAGGGAAACTACTGGCAGAAAGTAAGTTCAAAGATATTTCTAACAAGCAAGGCCAAAAAAAAGCCAAAGATGAAGAAAGTTTGAGGAGCTTCCCATCTGTGAACTGAGGAGAAAGATTTAATGCATTTTCTGTTAGTGTGATGTGAGTTTCAAGAATGACTATGATAACCTGCCTCTCTTTGTGCCACTAGGTCTGGGACTGCAGAACAGTAGTGAAATGTGTGTTCTCGGGGGTTATAGAAACTTGCTTTTGTATTAGGGCTTCTAAATATGAATCTGACCTTGGGCAAGTCACTTAGATAAATGAATACTAGTTGTTATTACTAACACGTCCTCAAAATTTCTTAATTTGATTTATGAGGTATCTGACATTAAAGAAATTTTCAAGAAAATACATGTAGATATGACTAGACTTTCACACACAATCTTCAGATGCCATAATCTAAGCTACTACAGAGTAACATTTGTTTCTGTCATTCTACAATGAATATTTCCTTGTAAGGTCCTGGCATTTTCCATAGGATGAATGGTGAACAGAGCAAACAGCTTGACAAAAGTAGATATGACAATCAAACACAATGCACACACACACAATGAATCATGGGACACAGTGGAGAAATCAGGATTGGCTAAAACTATATGAAGAAACATGTTGAGGGCCGAGGATTTAGCTCAGTGGTGCTGCCACCTGCCTCGCAAGTGCAAGGTCCCAAGTTTGATCCCCGGTACCCTCCAAAAAAAAAAACAAAAAAAGAAACATGTGGGACAAAGTAAAACAAGGGATCTTCTATATGAACACAGCTAAAACTCAATAAACTCTTCCTAGATAATGGAAATTAGAGACAAAGACATAAACAGAATGCCTAGATAACAGAATAGCTAAATAGAATCCAAGACATCATAAAGAAGTTCCTAAAATGTCCTCATTTTAAAGATATCACTTCTTTTGTTCCCATTGCCACTTCAGGACTCAGAATACCATGTCCGGGCCACATACACTTCACACAGGAAATGCTGTATCCAGTAGGCTTGCCAAAATGAAAAGGTGGATCATCAGCCTATACTTATATATCTAAACAGAGTCATCTTTTGTTTAACTCCAAACTTTAGTTATAGGCTTTCTAATAAGCAGTAATATTTGTTATTCAAAAAACAGACTGAGTGATTTATGTCATGCAGTTGCGAACGTGCATTTTGTTTAAAACACTGTCTACATGCTTTATTGCACTAACATTGTTAGAATGTCTTCCAGGATGCTGAATGCTGATACTGAACAGAAAAACAAAAGGTCATTGCCACTGGAAAAAGAAGGAAAAGGTATCTGATTCAAATGAACAACATGCACAGAGAAAAGATAGCAATGAAAAACATATTCAAGTTCTTTTATCAGTCTCTGAGAATTATTTATCATTAATATGACTTTTTAAATTAGTGACATAAAAATAAATGAAATTTTGCAGTTCACAATTGTCAATTAAGTTAAATTCTACTTTCTCAAAAATGTTTAAATATTTGGTATACTCTTAAAAGTTAATGAAATTAGGGCCAGGGATTTAGCCCAGTCGTTCCGGCACTTGCCTCGCAAGTGCAAGGTCCCGAGTTCAATCCCTGGTACCAAAAAAAAAAAAAAGTTAATGAAATTATGCTATTAGTATATATTTTCTTGGCAACAGTGAAATGTTCAAAGCTAAAGGTAAGAGTAACATAATTTTACTCATATTATAATATATACATATATCTGAGGCTAGTTTCTTTTATGTATATACAACAAACATGCAATAATTTCAATAAACTTGAATTTTCAATACATTTCCTTGTAATTTTAAAGAAAATTCTCTTAATTTTTCATAGTAACAGGTCAAAAGAAATGACAAACACATCATAGCACAATGATTCCAGCTGGATCACCCACTGTAGTTATCTATTCTAGCAGTCTTGCCTACTAGGCAGGAAATTCTATTGATTGCTAAATGTAGTATTTTCTGAAAGCATAAAATATTCTGAGGAAACTACTGATGGCAAACAAATGCATATTATTAACACCACCATTACATTCCTCTACTGCTCAGTGGTAAAAAGCTAATACAATCAAGAGGCTAAATTAGTAATTTAAAATATATATATTTATGGTATAAATGAAACGTCCCAGTGTTCTCTCTAAAAGGAGTTTGTACTGGGGGTAGGCTGGCTTTAATCTGTTTCAAAGCCAAATTCTCATTTCTGCAATTTTTCTTTAATTTTTTATTTTGAAAATATCCAAACCTGGGCAGGGGACTTAGCTCAGTGGTTCCACTGCCTGCCTCACAACCGCAAGGTCCCGAGTTCGATCCCAGGTACCAAAAAAAAAAAAAAAAACCAAAAAATCCAAACCTATAAAAAGAAAAGCCTGGAAAAGAGCACCAGTGCATCACTATGTCCTCCACGTAAATTTACTAATTGTTAACGGGCTGTCCTATTGATACTCCCTCCTTCCTCTTCTATCTCTGTTTGGGGCTTCAACCATTTCATGCTATTGTAGGCATGACACACTTCACCTATAAACAGTTCAGCCTGGATCACTTAAAATGAGAACCTCTCCTACATAACCACAAAACATGATCATACCCAAGGCATCAACTTCTGTGTGCTAGGAAAAACTGTCATCCCATTTACTATCCAGGGCCATAAACCTTTTTTATTTTTATATAAATTTTAATTCATTTATGGATAACTTACAGATATAAGAATAAGAGGATAAACAGAGGGCAATGGCACATGGCTGTAATCCCAGCTATGCAAGAGGCTAAGGCAGGAGGACTGCAAGTTCAAGGCCAGCCTCGGCAACACAGTGAGACTCTATATCAAAAAACAAACACAAGCAAACAACAAAAAGATAGTGAAAAATAACATATTAGAAATTTTAATAAAAACGTAAACATAAAAGCTCAAATTTTATGTCATACTGTTCTGTATGGAAGGCATACACCGAAAATAGGTAGCATTCTTTGAATGCTCACCATTTATGAACTGGGGACATGTTCATTTTGTAAATACTGATTACAGGTTTCAATTACTGTAGTGTACATCTAGCTTACAGAAAATAGATTTTAGCATGCTGGGGATTCAGCTCAGTAGTTTCGCCACCTCCTGAACAAGCCGGTACCAAAAAAATTAAAAAATTAAAAATAAATAAATAAATAAATAACAGATTTTAGTTTGTCACTGCTTCTTGTTCTTTTTCTTGCACTTGGACTGGTAAATGAAATCAAGATTCCAGAATTTGCCAAGCCTGACAGCAGAGACTATAGTCTCTGTGACTGGTAGGCGACTGAGTCTACAAGTTTGAGACCTGCCTGGGCAAAACAGTGAGTCTCCCAGCCCCAAAAGTTCCAGATGTCAAAAGCATCTTCATTAAGTTAGTTTATCATTATTTTTAGCTGGCCCCTTACCTCTACAACTTCAAAGCAGAATACTTGTGAAAATTTAAGTGGTTCAAAATTTTCTGGAAGCAGGACTATCTTCTTTGGTCCATAATTACAAAATAACTTCATTTTCAGATTGATAGAAAACAATTAAAGTGCTGGGGATTTAGCTCAGTGGTGCTGCACCTGCCTTGCAAATGCAAGGTCCTGAGTTTGATTCCCAGTAGCCCCCCCCCCAAATTAAAATGATCACTAGATCTGTTCCTTTCTACATCATCTCTTTCCTTTTCACTTTTGTACAAACACATCTTTTGCACCTGTCCACTATAGAACTATATCAAATATACTTTAGTACACAAACATGAGAGACAAAAAAATACTGTAAACTGTACTAATAGCAAAATGATATGCCCCAGATTCTTGCTGCAAAATAGGGTTCAATGAAATCCTTCCTGTGGAATGACTAACTAGTTTGAATGTCACATTTCCTTTTCATGTGTCCATACACATTGTGGACTGTAAGTCAATTCTTCAGTTTGATAAAAGTCACCTAAGACAGTAGGTTGACAAACTTCTGTGAAGCTCCAGGCAGTAAATACAGGAGCCTTAACAGACCAAACCCTTTCTTTCTCAAGCACTTACCTGTGCCGCTGTAGTGGAAAAGTAGCCACAGACAGTAAAAATGGGTGGGTATAGCTTTTTCTAACAAAATGGCTTGGCTTGTCAACCCTAGGCCTATGATAGCAACTTAACCATCACCAGTAGAGTCTACAGTGATCTTATTCGGTCATCTTCTGATTTGATCATTACAAAAACATCTCCTTTTGTTAAAGTATTTCTCTTTCCCATTATAGACTGAAAACCAGTAATTCTAAATTTCCAGTTGTGTTTGATGAAGTGCGTTCAATGAAAATAAAACTCAAAAAAGTTTTTGAATGCTTAAAGTGAGGATATGTTAACTACCCTGATTTGATCCTTATACACAGTATACATGAAGGACCCTAGTTAGCAAGACAGACTCCATATTGCTGCTTGACCCACCTGCCTGCCCTTTAGATGAACTCAGAAGGAGGAAGCTTAAAAACCTCCTCCCCTTAGAAAGTCTCTTTAGAAATAACAATCAACTATTGTTTTACAAATGTTCTAACAGCAGGACGTTCCACTTCTGTACCTTTTGCTTGCTTTACTAGTTCTATCCCATAGGGGGGCCTAGAAACTGTTGGCCTCAAAGGTGTATAAAACATGTTTGTCTCCCCGCAGTCTAGGCTCGAGTCCCAGCCAGTAATAAACTCCTGTGTGGATTTAATATTGGTCTCTGGTTGGTTCTTTCTCACTAGGTGCAACATACATATATAAATCTGAACAATTAAAGTAATTATTTTTTAAAAGCTTAACAAAATGACAAAGGTTGTGTCTCTGGGATTCTTCTATAACTTCTTGAAGATGTACACTTATTATTGCAACACAGTAAGAAAGCCAAAGGAGGACACAAGAGATCATGTATTTCAAAACTACAGTATTCTTCTGTCTTCCTGTTATTTTAGTGCTTTTTCTTTTAGCATAATTGATTTTCATAAAAAGATCGAATAATTCCTAGGATGTTGAAATGGCAAAATGTTTCAACTCTTAAGGTTACTAAAATCCTTTAATGTAGTTTAGATTTATAAAAAACCCTATGTAGCAACCATTTGATATATAATGACTTCTTTTCTATTTTTTAAAAAGTAAATTTTTCCTTTGTTCTTTAGAAGACTTTGTAAGAATGAATAAAAGTAACGAAATGCCAATCTTTACAAATAGTTAGAACTACTTAAGGATCCTGAGAGTATATCAAGTTCAAATATTCATCATATACTCCCATGTAAAAAATGGCCTCTAGTTTTGTTTGTTGATCCAGGAGCCAATCAAGGGTCATGCATTGCTTTTGGATGTAATGCCTCTCTAGTCATTAACTTAGAATATTTCCTGCTCCTCAACCTTTTAAATTTTTTCCAGGATAACATTTTTTAACTTGTAGAATGTCTATATTCTGTATTTCTGTGGTTATTTCCCCATGATTCAGACCTGCTTCAGGACCTGCTACATAACTTGCAAATCCTTTTGTTCAACAACTAAGAATTTCAAGATGGTAGCAGCAAAGTATTAAATCAATAGTGAAATCCTTCTGAGGATGGAGCTGTCAGTGACTGTACATGTCGGGTGCTCTGATTCAGGTTAAACATTTTTGCAAGTCTATTAAGAAGGTGATACTTCATATTTCTCATTGCATCCCATTAAAAGATAGGGCTATTTTGTAAAAACCTAATTCTAGGCCTCAAATTCATCTCTAAACAGTTTTAGTTTATTATTACTTTTGGTTCTTTTTACACTTATACTTGTCAAAATACAGTAAAGCTTCCAGATTTCAAACAAATCTTTAATAAATTGGTAGTGTAGCCTATAATTAGTGATACACAACCATGTTAAATCTTATTCAGCATACCATCCCTTATGCTTCCAGACTGACCAAACCAATAGTAAAATGTTTTCAAAATAACCTGGAAATCAAAATGACAGCCAGAGCATTAGTGAATCAAAAGGAAAAAAACCTAGATCATCATCAACCTGATAAATCTCATTCATTCATCCACCCATCAAACCTGTATTAAGTGCTAACTATGGACGAGACCTACAGTTAAATTATTTTTTTTTAAAAAATGAATAAGGAACAGTCCTATACTTGAGAATTCCATAGGTTAGGGTTCAAGACAGACATTAAATAATCACAATGCATGTATCTTCTCCACTCATATAAGGCATTTTTGCTGAAAGTATGGAGTACATGTCTTTAATCTGCTGAGAAGGTTCTGTTCTACTTCTAGTCTCCTGATAGCTTTTACCATGAACAGCTGTAGAATTTAGTCCAATACTTTTTCTCCAACTAGTGACAGGATCATATGGCTTTTTCCTTTCCTCTATTAAAATAATAACTTTTGGGGTGGATCTTCCAATGCTGAACCAACACTGCCATCCCTATAACAAAACCACTTTCTACATACTGCCAGATCTGATTTAATAGTTTGTTTTGTCAAACAAATTTCTATCTATGTTCATACTTTTTTCTTCTATTATCTTTATCCAGTTTCAGGATTAGCACAATGTTGAGTTCCTAAAATGAGGGGAGAAGTGTTCCTTCTTTTTTCTGCTTTGTTTGATATAATTTATCAGTTAAAATGTATAACTGTTGTCATATAGGTAGGTTTTCAAGCTAGGAATATACTTTCTTTAATAGGTGCTATTCAAATTTTATATTTCCTCCAGAGTTAAGTTTCATTAATTTGTCTTCCAAGGTACTTCTTAGAAGTTGTCAAATTTATTTCAAAACAGATTTTTGTAATATGGTTTCTCTATCCTTTTATATTCTGTAAAATCTGTGGTAATGTCTCCTAGATCTTGAGATTGTAATTTAAAAAATGTATAATTGATACTGTGTAATAGGAAGAAAAGGTCTAAAAGAGCAGGGGAAGTGGGAGGGGTAGGGGAAAGGAAAGAAGAGAAAAGAAAAAATATGAGAAAAGGAAAAAAATGGAAACAAAGTCTTTGCAAATAGGGAAGGGTGGAGGGGTGAAGGGGGGGCAAGGGAAGGGGAAGAAAAAAGAACCAAGAGACTCATGTAATGGTACAAGATCCCAATGATGTATGTAAATGTATTTTATACCTAAAATGTACCAATAAAGTTAATGGGAAAAAAATAATAATCACAATGCAGTGTGAGAAATGCCAGGATAGACTTGCTGATGCATACCTAAAGGACAGCCAATTTCAAGTTCATTCGGGCTTTATAATTTACTAAATCTGATGAATATCCAGAATGTTTTACATGTTTTCTCAATAATACGCTAAGTATTTATTTTACAAGAATAAAAGATCAACTTTTTTTTTGTACTGGGAATAGAACTCAGGGCCTCGCACTTGCCAGGCAGGCACTACAATGCTGAGCTACATCCCCAGCCCAAGATCAACTTATTAATATGACTCAAGCAAGTATCCCAGTGTTCCATTCCCTTTCTCTACAATCAAACCAGGACACCTACTGACAGGCTCTTGTCTCCAGTAGCAAAACAATATATAGGATGTACACAGGATTAATATGGCACATTTTTGCAGAGTAATTTTGGAATTTTTATACTCAAGATCTCATTCTTACTTTTCTCTGAGAGAAAGAGAAGTTGTGAATCCCCTGAGAATAGAAATACAGATGTACAAAACAATAACTGAAACCACTGGCATGTTTCTGTTATTAGGTTATTATTCTTTTGTCAAGCCTAAGTGAATACTAAAATTTAATGCTTTGAGAAAAGGGTTAGCAAGTAACACTGACCACTATCTCTGCTTTGACCAGACACCAAGAAGAAGGAGGGACCCAACAGAAAGACTTGCAAGAAAGAAAAAGGTTTTGCTCTAGGAATCAATATTTGGTCTGTTTACTTGAAAACTAAAAAACACCACAAACTCCCATATCTCAGTTCAATCTCCTGCTACAATTGCATTTGATCAAGTATCTGGACTCTAAGCACTACATTAAGTTCTACTTCTCTGCCACTGAGAGCCACCTATATTCAGAGTCCTGGTTTTTGTTTGTCTGTTGTTTTTTGGTACCAGAAGTTGAATCCTGGGATTTGCACATGCTAGGCAAGCAAGCTACCACTGAGCTACATCACTAGATCTTTTAAAATTTTACTTTTTTTTTTTTTGGTACCGGGTATTGAACTCGAGTCCTTGCGATTGCGCAGCAGGCGGCGAAACCACTGAACTAAAACCCCGGCCCTTTAAAATTTTACTTTTTGCTCTTGTTGTTGTTAAATTCTTTTCTTGGTACATTCTAGGTATACAACACAATTACATTTCTCATTGGGAATTATACCTTTACATAATGCATCTTGGTTCTTATTTTTTCCCCATTCCTAGCCCTCCCTTCACCCCCTCCACCCTTCCCTATTTAAAAAGACTTTATTTCCATTTTGTCCACTTCTCATCATTTTGCTTTTCCCTTCTTTCCTTTCCCCTGCCCCTCCACTACCCCTACCCCTTTGGACCTTTTCTGCCTATTTTGCATTATCGATTATTCATTCTAATCATTGCTACATTTTAGTTATACAATATAATGACATTCACCATTGGAAATTTGCACCTTTCCATAATCTCTCTTGGTTCTTATTTTTCACCTTTGCCTAGCCCTCCCTTCAACCCCTCCAGTCCTCCCTATTTACAAAGATTGTTCCTATTTTTCCATTTTCTCATATTAATCCCATTCCCTTCTATCCTTTCCCCTAGCCCTCCCACTTCTTTCCCCTTTGCCCCTTTTCTTCCTATTTCACATTAACTATTATACATTTTAGTCCTTATTTACACTTTCAGTTTCTCATACTAGAGAAACTATTCGGTACTTATACATGTGTGCCCTATTTATTTCACCTAAGAGTATTGCCTCAATGTGCATCCACTTAGCTATAAATGTCTCTAATTTCTCATTTTTTATGGCTGAGTAGTACTCCATTTTATTAAAAAACCACATTTTCTTTATCCAGTCTCCAGTTGATGGGTATTTGGGCTGTTTCCAAGTTTTAGCTATCAGAAATTGTGCTGCTAGGAACATGGGTGCACATATTATCACTGTGGTATGACTTTTTTAATTCTTTGGGGAAGATCCCCAGCAGTGGAATAGCGGGGTCAAATGAGACTTCCAGTCCTAGTTCTTTGAGGTATCTCCATACCGATTTCCACAGTGGTTGCACCAGTCTACACTCCCACCAGCAGTGGAGCAGGGTTCCTCTTTCCCCACAGCCCCAACAGCATTTGTTATTGGTTGATTTCATGATAGCAGCCATTCTTTCTGGAGTGAGGTGGAATCTCAGCGTTGTTTTCATTTGCATCTCTTGAATGACCAGTGATGTTGAACATTTTTTCATGTATTTATTTGCTATTTCTACTTCTTTGTCTGAGAAATGTCTGTTCATTTCAGATGCCCATTTTCAGTTTGGGTCTTTAAATTTGGGAGGTCTGATCTTTTTAAGGTCTTTATAGATTGGAGATAGTAGACCTTTGTCTGAGGAAGAGCAGGTGAAGATTTTTTCCCACATTGTGGGTTGTCTCTTCACACTGCTGGTGGTTTCTCTTGCTGTGCAGAAGCTTTTTAATAAGAACAGATCCCATGTGTTGATTGTTTGTGGTAGTTCATGGGCAACTGCGGTTTTGTTCATAAAATCTTTTCCTACACCGATGTCTTCAAGACTTCTACCTAACCTCTGTTCCAACTGGTTCAGAGTTTCTATTTTAATATTTAGATCTTTAATCCATTTAGATTTTAGTTTAGTGCATGGTGAGAAATATACGTCTAGTTTTAATCTTTGGCAAGTTGAAGCCCAATTTTTCCAGCACCATTTATTAAAGAGGCTATCTTTCCTCCAGTGAGGGTGTTTGGCTACTTTATTGAAGATGAGATGGCTGAGTGTGTCTGGCGTTGTTTCTGCATCTTCTAATCTGTTCCACTGGTCCTCAGGTCTGTTTCTTTGCCAGTACCATGCTGTTTTTATCACAGTAGCTTTGTAGTAGAGTTGCAGGTTGGGGATGGTGATACCCCCTGCCATGTCTCTGTTACCTAGAATTGCTTTTGCTATTCTGGGTCTCTTCTTGTTCCAAATGAATTTTTGGATTGTTTTCTCAAGGTCCATGAAGTATGCTGCTGGGATCTCAACTGGAATTGCATTAAATCTATATAGCAGTTTTGGAAGTATGGCCATTTTCACTATATGAATCCTTCCTACCCAGGAGCAGGGGATGTCTCTCCATTTTCTGATATCATTTTCAATCTCTCTTTTCAGAGTGCCATAGTTTTCAGAGAAGAGGTCTTTGATTTCTTTCGTTAGGTTAATTCCTAGGTATTTCAGTTTTCTGGATGCTAGTGTGAAAGGAATTAGTTGCCCTATTTCTCTCTCAGTGAGTCTGTCATTTGTGTAGAGGAAAGCTATTGATTTTTGTATGTTGACCTTGTAACCAGCTACTTGACTGAATTTGGTTATTAAGTCTAGAAGACTTTTGGTGGAGTTCTTGGGGTCTTCTATAGAGAGTATCATGTCATCTGCAAATAATGACAATTTGACTTCTTCATTTCCTATCTTTATTCCTTTTATTTCTTTCTCTTGTCTAATTGCCATGGCTAATGTTTCCAAAACTATATTGAACAAGAGTGGTGATAGTGGACATCCTTGTCTTGTTCCTGATTTTAGTGCGAAGGATTTCAGTTTGTGATCATTTAGTATGATATTGGCTGTTGGTTTTTCATAGATGGCTTTTATCAACTTGAGGTAGAGACCATCTATTCCAATTTTTTGTAGGGTTTTTATCATAAATGCATGTTGGATTTTGTCAAATGCTTTTTCTGCGTCTATGAAGATAATCATATGGTTTTTGTCCTTGGCTCTATTGATATAGTGTATTACATTAATTGATTTTCGTATATTGAACCATCCCTGCATCCCTGGGATGAATCCCACTTGATCAGGGTGTATGATCTTGATGATCTTCTGCATTCTGTTTGCCATTATCTTATTAAGGATTTTTGCATCTATGTTCATTAGTAAGATTGGTCTATAGTTCTCCTTTTCGGTTGGGTCTTTCTCTGCTTTGAGGATCAAGGTGATGCTTGCTTCCAGGAATGAATTTGGGAGTATTGCTTCCCTTTCAATTCCATTGAAGAGTTGAAACAGTAGTGGCAGCAGTTCCTCTCTAAATGTCTTGTAGAATTCAGCAGTGAAGCCATCAGGACCCAGGCTTTTCTTAGTTGATAAGTTTTTAATTATGTTTTCAATTTCATTGGTTGATATTGGGTTGTTCAGAATTTTTAGGTCTTCTTCATTCAACTTTGGTAATTCATATGTATCTAGGAATCTGTCCATTTCTTCTGTGTTGTCCATCTTACTGGCATATAGGTTCTGGAAGTAGGTATTGATGATCGTCTGGATTTCTGCTGGGTCTGTTGTCATTTCACCCTTTTCATTCCTAATTGCATGGATTTGGGCCTTTTCTTTTCTTTTTCTGACAAGGTTGGCTAAAGGTTTGTCAATTTTGTTGATTCTTTCAAAGAACCAACTCTTGGCTTCATTGATTTTTTTGTATCATTCTCTTAGTCTCGATTGCATTGATTTCTCCTCTGATCTTTATAATTTCCTCACTTGTATGAGCTTTGGGGTTGTCCTGCTCTTCTTTTTCTAGAAGCTTGAGGTGCAGCATCAGGTTGTTTAATTGGGCTCATTCTGTTTTCCTAATATGCATATTCATTGCTATGAATTTCCCTCGTAAGACTGCTTTCATTGTGTCCCATAGATTCCGATATGTTGTATTGTCATTGTCATTTAATTGAAGGAATTGTCTGATTTCTTCTTTAATTTCCTCTGTGGCCCATTGGTTATTCAGAAGTATGTTGTTCAATTTCCACGTGTTTATGAAATGTTTCCAGTTTCTTTTGCTATGGATCTCCAATTTCATCGCACTATGGTCTGATAATGTACAGGGGATAACTTCAATTCCTTTGCACTTACTTAAACATGTTCTATGTGTGAGTATGTGGTCTATTTTGGAGAATGACCCATGTGCAGCTGAGAAGAATGTGTATTCTGATTTTGTGGGCTGGAACATTCTGTAAACATCTGTTAAGTTCATTTGTTCAAGAATTCGATTGAGTTCTAGTATTTCATTACTTATTTTTAGTCTAGTTGATCGATCTATTTGTGACAGTGGGGTGTTGAGGTCCCCCACTACAATTGTATTAGTGCATATATGACTTTTCATGTCCGTCAGTATTTGTTTTATATAGTTGGATGCACTAGTGTTTGGTGCATAGATATTTATGATCGTCATCTCTTCCTCTTGGATTGTTCCCTTTACAAGGATGTAGTGTCCTTCATCTCTCTTAATCAGTGTTGGTTTGAAAACTACTTGATCTGCAAAGAGGATAGCTACTCCTGCTTTTTTTCAGGTTCCTGTTGCATGGAGTATTGTTTTCCACCCTTTAACTTTCAGTCTATGAGTTTCCTTTTGAATGAAGTGTGTTTCTTGTATGCAGCATATTGTGGGATTTTGCTTCTTGACCCATTCTGCCAGTCTATTTCTTTTGATTGGTGAATTGAGGCCATTAACGTTGATGGTTATAACTGAAATGTATTGACTTGTCATTGCCTTGACTTTTTCTTTTTGTTGTGTTCTCCCCCTTTATATTTAATTTCTTGTCATTCCAGATGGGTTCATTCTGCTCTGCTTCCTAGGGTTGTGATCCTCAATGTCTGTTCCTAGGATATTGTGTAAAATTCTTTGGAATGCTGGTTTGGTATTCACGAAGTTCCTAAGGTGCTCTTTGTCATGAAAGTATCTTATTTCTCCATCCATTTTTGAAAGATAGTTTTGCAGGGTACATCAATCTGGGTTGGAGGCTGTTTTCTTTTTGGGCTTGGAATATGTCACTCCAAGCTCTTCTTGCCTTGATGGTTTGTGTTGAGAAGTCTGCTGTGATTCTGATGGGCTTTCCTTTGTATGTGATTTGTTTCTTTTCTCTCACTGCTTGTAGAACTTTGTTCTTCTGCTGAGTTTCTAAAATCTTAACAATTATATGCCTATGTGTAGATTTTTTTTGATCAAGGTGATTTGGTGTTCTATATGCCTCACTTATCTGTATGTCAAGCTCTTTTCCCCTGCTTGGGAAGATTTCTGCCATTATTTCTGTGAAGAGTTTTTTTATGTCATCTGTTCTCTCTCCTGTTTCTTCATTGACTCCAATCAGTCTTATGTTATTCTTCTTTGCATCGTCTAGCAGCTGCTGGATTGATTTCTCATGTTCCCTTATAATTTTGAAGCAATTTTTCTTTCCTGGTCATTAATTGCCATCTTATCGTCTATATCTGACATTCTGTCCTCACATTGGCTCATTCTGCTGTGTAGACTTTCAAGGGAGTTTTTCATGTCCTGGACATCTATTTGCATATGTTTTATGGATTCCATTTGTTTCCTATGTTGGGATTCCATCATGTTCCTCAGCTCCTCTCTAGATTTATTAATCATGTCTTGCACTAGGAGCACAATTTCTCCTGTTATCTGAGAAATTATTTCTGATTTCATTTTTTCCAGATCCCCTTTTGTTGCCAGTTCAGTGGGTCCAGGTGGTTGAGTATCAGAGTGTTCCATCTCATTTCCCTTTGGGGTTGCTGTAGGTGATCTGGAAGTCTGGTTTTGTAACTTATTTACGTGTTTTCTCATTTCAACTGGTGGTGAGGGGGCTGTTGCCGCCTGCAGGGATTCCCTCCTCTGAGTTGGGATAGGTGGGACAGGGGCCGGGAGCAACGGTAGGGATGGTGACCCAAAAGCCCTTTCCTGTGGGCTGGGAGCAGCAGGAGGGATGGTGGCTGGAATGCCCCTTCCTCTAGACCAGGAGCAATGGGACGGCGGCTCAGAAGCCCCTACCTCTGGGCCGGAGCAGCAGGAGGGATGGTGGCCCGGAAGCCCCTTCCTCTGGGGCAGCAGTGGCGGGACAGAAGGTGGCCCAAAAGCCCTTTCCTTTGGGCTGGGAGCAGCGGGAGGGATGGTGGCCGTGAAGCCCCTTCCTCTGGACCAGGAGCAGTGGGACAGCGGCTCAGAAACCCCTACCTCTGGGCCGGGAGCGGCGGGACTCAGTACCGTGGTCTGGAGGTCTGGTGTCCACTGCATCTTTGTAGCGTGGAACCAGGTGGCTGTACAAAGGAGCGGGCGGGGGGGTGGGATTGTCCAGTGGATTGTTGCTGGATTCGACATGTTCCGCATGACTCGTGACCTCGGTAGGGCGTGCGCAGACCTGCCTGTCTGCAGCAGGCTGATGAAAAAATTTTACTTTTGATATAGGGTCTCACAAAGTTGCCCAGGCTAGAGGAACTTGGGATCCTCCTGCCTCAGCCTCCAAGGCAGCTGAGATTATTGGTATGTGCCACCACATCCACATGAAATTTTATAATCTTTATGTGCCTTTACAGAATTATGATGTTAAAACTCTTAAAACTGGATTATGTATCACTGGTTAAAAACAAAGTTTGAAGAAAAAGCTTAAAATACAACCAGAAGTACAAATTAATTTTTAAAAAAGAAAAATTCCAATGAGGTATATCAGTTTTTCTAACAGTGATTACAATGCTATGTTATTCTTCAAACATAACTAATGAAGTCAGTAGTAATTAGCAGTAGTCAGCTAAAAAGCATAAAATACAATTTTTTTAATGAGTAAATTGTTGTGAGCTTGCAAATGAACCTAATTCTTGATATTCTGTAGTCTAATCCACAACTAGCAAAAGGAGGAAACCAAATCAGAGACAGCTGCCACATCAAACAATAACTTTTCATTTCCTGATGATATGAAACAACATATTAAAATGGACAAATTATGGATCAGAATATCAAATTCACACTAATTCTAATTTACGGTATTCAATTCAATAAAATTCCACACCATAGTTATATTAAATTTGTGAACCTGAAATCCTTAATCCCACCCATTTATTCTCCTTTGCTTTTGAGGACAAGTAGAAAAACAAATGTAAGGGTCAGTGATTTTAGCTCAGTGGCACTGCACTTGCCTCACCATTGCAAGGTCCTGAGTTCAATCCCCAGTGCCAAGAAAAAAAAAAAGGTAAGGTTAGGTCACTTTTTCCATACTGACATATTTCAGCAGTTTAAAATATAAAGCTATATTGCTGAAAACAGTGCCCTTTTAAAAAATTTTTTAGTTTTCAAAAGTTTCTTAGAATTCTGGGGGAAAAAGACAACTGGAAATGGGCACAATTGAAAGCACAATCTTCATTTTATTAAGGAAAAAACAACCAAAGCACTTTAAAAATAAAAGCTGAAGATCTTTAGTATGCCATGTGAAATTCCCTTATATCTGCTTCTGTATTCATTTCTCTGACCAGTGTTTCTCAAGAAGTTTCCAGTTCAGAAAGTAATTTAACTTATATTCAATGAAATTATTGAACTTGAAAGAGATTATGTTTGGCAAGCTTTTAAAAAGAGATCTTGTACAAAATAATGCAGTGTATTATTACTGTAAACTGCATGTGAACAGTGCACCCCGATGAAGGACAGGGTAAGCTAACAAAGGAAACTTCTGGGTGCAGCTGCCCACAGGACTCGTTCATTGTGCAAGCACAGCATCAAGTACATGTAACAACTGTTTTTAAAAAGAGAGAGCTCCAAGGATTCTTTCTTCATATATAACAGATTCTTCACAAACCTTCCTACGAATGGTGAAAAAAATGAGTACTTTTACAACACTCTAAAATATTTGATTATAAGCTTATATTTGGTTTTTGCAAGTCTGACTCAGATTTCAAAAGAAACTCTTTTACTGTTCTTATTCCATGACATGCCTTTGCTTCTACTGCTTAACCACTTTTAGGATAAAAATCAGGCTACATACAGATGTAGCAATGCTGCAGCTCCAAAGTGTACTTTGGATGTGCTTTCCTGTCTCAGTCTTCTATGAACACGTAGCTCCTTCTAATTATTCACAAAGCAATAAAAAATACAAAAGATCCCTACCAACCTCAACATAATCTCTGTATCATTCCCTTCCCTTCAACAAAGTTAACAGAAAACATGTAAAATGGTACTAAGTATTAAATATTTGGGGTAAAAAGGAAGCCTAATGCGATTAACATTACGATGGGATAGATTCCTGTTGTCCTTCATTACAGTTCCACTCATAAATTTCAGAATTAGAATTATGAATTCCTTACTAGAATTAGAAATTTCAAACTATGTTCCAACTACACCTTCTTGTTTTTAAGTAGAAAATAAAACAATTACTTTAGAACAATTATTACTGGCTAATTTTCTTATGTCAATATTTTAAGATGTCTAGAAACTAAGTATATAGATTATATATCTCATAAATCTTATAATTTCTTTGAAAAGGCCAATGGAGTGAACAGAGACAGCTCTTTCTATTATACGGATTCTAGTGTGCTTTCAAAATAACCTTAAGATCTTCAACAAAGAATCCTGGCTCCTATATTGGAACACTTTTCAAAATGTTAAACTGAAGCTCATCAATTTTAAGGTGCTCTGACTCAAGCCTCTAGAAATCTAGACCTTAGCATTTATATAAATATTCAGATGTTCTTTCTTAAATTTTGCCAAATTTCCTTAAGCTAAGGAAAAACAGAAGAAACAGGTTGGCAAGTGCCATCTTGTGGATTTCTTATAAAATGTTTTCACTCTAGTCAGTACAATTCCAGGAGCAAATCATTACAAATGTTTAATACAACATTCTCAATAATCAAAATGTTAGTATAATTCAAATCAAAAGGTTAATTTTCCAAGGTACAGCTGTCAATAACTCTAATAAACTACATTCATGGATTTGAATTAGATCCTTCTAAAGAACTTGAAATATTTTTAGTCAAACCATTACATTTGATCCTTATATATCCTCAGAGGTTAGGCTGTAAGGATATGCAGTATTATCAATGAAGCCTGAAACTCTGATATATCAAAGCAATTTGTAAAAGAATCTAATCAGTGAAGTCAGAATAATTCTCCTACATTTGTAGTATGATAAAGAAAGTTATAGGACACTGCACCTTGAGAGAAAAAAAAAAGCCTTGTGTTTTTCAGGAAAACTAAAACAAAAACCATAAGAATTCTAAGGGCCGGGGATTTAGCTCAGTGGTTCCGCCACCTGCCTCACAAGTGCGAAGTCCCGAGTTTGATCCCTGGTACAAAAAAACAAAAATAAAAAAATTCTAAAAGTCAGTGGAATTAATAAATAGATACATCCATAGGTCTACTGTGTGTGTTTATCTACTAGGCAAAAGTTTAGAGACTGAGTTAAGGTATGCAGTATATAAAGAAGAAACAAAGAGTAATAGAGCCAGGGTGGTGGTGCACACCTCTAATCTCAGCTCTTTGGGAGACTAAGGCAAAAGCATCACAAGTTTAAGTCCCACCTGAGGAACTAGCAAAACCCTGTCTCAAAATAAAAAGGGGCTGGGGATGTAGCTCAGTGATAGAACACCCCTGCCGTTGATTCCCAGTACCAAAGTAAAAAACAACTAATAGAAGATAAAATAGACCAGAATCACAAAGTATATATGACTCTCTTCAGACTTTATAAATAGTATGGCTTTATTATTTTATATAATATTTAAAAGAGATTAATATTCAAGATTTACACAGTACTGCCATTTATACAGAATCCTGAATTATATCATTGTCCCTTATTCAAACACTGTTTTATAGAGGTAAATAAGTAAGGAGAAACTGCATTTGTCCCATATTTTAGGTTGAGAATCAGAAACAATTTTTGAGAACCTTATGAAGACTAAATATTTAGATGGGAAAGATTTATACAGATGTACTGCCTTCCTAGACCTGGAAAAATGACTGACAGCCATTTTTATCTCATCCAGGATGAGCAAAAGGGAGGGGTGACTCAATTTTCATAATGATGGTCTAAACAGAGTAAGAACAAACCCTCCGAGTACATGCTAAGAGTACTACACCATGCCAGGATGTGAGACTTTCCCAATGTGGGTAAAACTGGGCCATAAAAAGTGGTATCAAACACGAGTAGGTGAAATGCATCTCTTTGAATAATGAGAATTCATCCCTATTCAAAAGATATAGCTGGCCATAGGAGAAAGCAGAATATCATGTATGGTAAACTCTTTGACCCTAACTATATCTCAATTACAGAACTCTTCAACTCACAGGTTTCCCTACGTCTCTCCTATTCAATCCAGCTCATGCTTCATCTTTAAAATAATCTTGTCTAGTGTCGGGGATTTAGCTCAGTGGTTTCGCCGCCTGCTGCGGAAGCGCAAGGACTGGAGTTCAATCCCTTGTACCAAAAACAAAACAAAACAAATAATCTTGTCTAGGGCTGGGGATTTAACTCAGTGGTTCCGCCGCCTGCCTCGCAAGCGCAAGGTCCGGAGTTCGATCCCCAGTACCAAAAAAAGAAAATAATCTTGTGTTCCCTGGCACCACCACCAAAGATTAGTCAGATTTTCCATTTCCACAACACTGTACTTGCAGCCAGAGACTCACCAACCAGTAACCCACAGCTACCTCGTGGCCAGCCCAAAAGTATGGTTTTTTTGGCCTACACAGTGTTTTCTTAAAAGCCCCAATGATCCACATTTAACATTAGGAAATCCCTCAACCTTCCCTATTGTCCGTGTTACCTATCTGCTAACTATAAGTATCTGACCTTGTTTACATTTTTTTTCTAACTCCCTCATTTTTCCTTCTGAGTTCTTTTTCCTGATGCACTTTTTGAGAGATAAAAGGGAAATCACACAATGGTCATGTTTATGATATATGAAGCAATAACTGCTTAAGGATTCCTCCCTAATTTTGTTTTAAAATGGTGCTTAATCCCAATTCTGCTACAGGCTGATGCAGTAATGCCTGGGGATTATAGTCACATTTTGGTCCATGGTTTTAAATGGAAAACTGAGGGAAGTGGGGCATGATGGTGCAAGGACGTAATCTCAGCTCAAGCAGGAGGATCCCAACTTCAAGGACAGCTTGGGTCCTAGCAAAAATCTATTACAAAATAAAATATAAACCCAGGGCAAGGCAGGAGGATGCCCTGCTTCGGCAGCTTAGACACTCAGCAAGACTCGATCTCAAAATTAAAAATGAGCTGGAGACTTAGCTTGTGTGAAAGCCCTGGTTTCAATCCCCAGTACTGCAAAAATTAATTAAAATAAAATATAAAAAGGCCTGGGGATGTAGTTCAGTAGTAGAGGAACCTGAGTTCACTTCCCAGTACAGAAGGGGATGGGGTGAGGGGCTGTTCTGCTGAAAGAACTGAGGAGAGCGCTGTTATAGTTTGACCTTGTCTTTATGGGTTGAAAGGCGGAAAAAAGATGCTTGGGAAGAAAAAGGGAGCATTATTTTGCCAAATTTAAGTTAGTCTAAGATTTCTGTCTACAACTTCCTATATCTGTTTTAATAAAATCAGCACAGAGCATCCCATTTTGCAAGTGTTGTCAACGATTTTTCTTAGTGCTTTATAAGTACATTATTTAGGATATAATATATGTAGTTGCTCTGCAACTATATTATATTTTATAGACGCTCTCTCAGGACAATTTTTTTGGTACAGGAATCGAACTCAGGACCTTGTGCTAGCCAGGCAGGCACAGGACCACTGAGCTACATCCCCAGCCCCTCAGGACAATCTTTTAGAATAAGGCACTAGAAAATGAAATCCAAAGCCTATTAAACATCATCATTGATTTAAATTCTTTGGAAATCGTATTTGAGTGATAAATATCGTATAAATACACCAGTTCATACAAGTTTACAACATTATCAAGGTAATATTTTTGTAATTCTGAAAAAGTTTCAGACTGCTCTAATTTAGAGCCATAGATTTGAAATACAAAACATGAGTTTAAAGTGGTAGACTTCATTTGTCTTAAAATCATAACCTATGTTTCAAAAAGCACTGCTCAATGGCAATTACGAAGAACGACTGCATTTTCTTCATACTAGTATATACAATTCATAAAAGTCTTGGTCTCTCAATCTGAGAATTATTCATTAAATCTAGTTTAACTGTATGATGATAAGCCTATTTAAGTCTTCAAATAAAAGGTAAATATGCCATTAAAAAACTGTACCTTGCCATCTAATTTTTATGATGGCTGAAAACATACAGCAAATGATATATTAAAGTTTTATGCTTATTTTAAATGTATCCTTGCTTGTGAGAAAATTACTTTGGGATAAATCTTTTAAAACTTACCTAATATGGCCAGGGATTTAGCTCAATGGCTCTGTGCCTGCCTCACAAGCGCAAGGTCCTGAGTTTGATCCCCGGTACCAAAAAATAAATAAATAACTTACACTTGTGTACTTAAAATACAACAATTTTCCTTCTTCCCCTGATAATGGAAACAGCTCATTATAAGGTCAGAAAATGTTGGACATTTTCTGTTGAGATTTCTATCAACCTTTAATTAATGAAAAATTATTTCAAAATAGCTGTGAAATTTTCAAATGCCTCTGTTTCCCCCAGGATTGATTATTACACTTAATACATAAGATAAAAAGAGTAATGTCTTCATTAGAAGAGTGAAATATGAGCCAGGGATTTAGCTCAGTGGTTTTGCCGCCTGCCTTGCAAGCACAAGGTCCGGAGTTCAATCCCCAGTACCAAAAAAAAAAAGTGAAATCAGAAGGCATCATAAGCTCAATGAGGTCTGATCCCAGAGGAACAAGTCCTGGGGCTGGAATGTGCAATCAGCAATCATTGCTCCCTTCTCCCATCTCTCCCCAAGCTGTGTGTGTGTGTGTGTGTGTGTGTGTGTGTGTGTGTGTCTGTCTGTCTGTCTGTCTCAGAGGGGGGAGGGAGGAGAGGGAGAGGGAGAGGGAGAGGGAAACAAAGGGAAAACAGGAGCGCGAAGAGAGCAAGAGCTCCCCTGTCTGGACAGACCTAGGAACAACAGAGAAGGGTGGCATACTTGTGACCCTCCAGGCACTTGTGCTTCTGTCAGTTTGGAAAATTCAAGGTAACAGGCCTCAGAGCGCTGTGGAAGTCTCCTTACTGTATAGCAATGGCTCTTTCCTCCTTTATTTTTATTACCATACCATTAATCCATCTTGTCCCGTTTTCTTTTGAAATAATTCATCCCTTTAACTTCAATTAAAAGAATGAAGTGACAAGCCCAGGGAATCATTTTTCATTCAAGGAATGTAATTTCAAAGTCTCTGAATAACTTTTAATCATTATGATAAAGAAAAAGAAATAATGAGTTGTGTTTTTAATGAGTTTCATTTTTAACTACATATATATAATGAGCATTTTTATAACATCCAAATCTGACACAATGAACAAACGCCATCCTAAGATTTAAGTTTTAGAAATGAAGTCAATTTTTCACAATAAAATATTATAAGCAGTATGTGAAATATCTTATAAACCAGTTTATCTTTCTTTAGGAGTCACCATTTAACATATTCCAGCACATTACCAAAATCAATCAGTGTGAGTGTTTTTTGATCCACTGCTTAGTGACTTCTATTCAGTAACACTAAAAACACTTATAGACCAGTTTATAAGTCCTCAAGTGTCCTGTGAATTTGGCCAACCTACAAACATCTCAAAGGTAGTCCTGGATTTCCCTTCACCATCGTCTTGCTAACAGCCTAGAATTTTATTCACTTAACAAATATGTTTCAATAGCCCAAACACCCATCAACTGATGAGTGGATAAAGAAGATGTGGGTTTTTTATACAATGGAGTACTACTCTGCTGTGAAGAAGGATGAGCTTCAGACATTTATAGCTAAATGGATGGACCTTGAAACCATACTCTTAAGTGAAATAAATCGGACACACATGTTTAAATACTGTATTGTTTCCTGGGTGAGAGAAACCGAAAGTGGAAATAACAACTGAAATATATAATGGACGTTGGGAAATGGGAAGAAAGTATTCAAATGTGAAGCAGAACAAGGGACAGAGGAGGGAGAAAGGAAGGGACAAGAAAAAAAGTGAAAATAGAAGGAAAAAAGTGGAAACAAAGCTTTCATACATAGGGAGGGGAGGGAGCTTGAAGGAGAAATAGGATAAAATTTAATTTTAAAAAGTGAAAAAAACCAAATGTTTCAAGCACTAAAATGTGTGAAGCACAGTGCTAAGTTGAGCACTGTAAAGACTACAGAAGGAGAAGGGCATGAACCTTAAGGAAACCTTCCATCTAGAAAAGATATGACAAAGACAAGATATATAAATACTATGAAGGAATGCGTTAACAAATGCCATGGAAGACTCACAGATCAAATGATAAGGAACTCAGAAAATCCAGGGATTCCTTTTAGTGAGGGGCAGGGTGGAGAGAGCTGGAAATGAAGAAACAGGTGTGACGGCCTTGCAGCGACCATCTGGAAGAACTAGCAGATGACTGGGTACCAGAGGCAAGGGCAAAGGCCAGAAGAACGAGCACTAAGGCTCAATGCACTGTCTGAAGTGTATGTGAAATCCGGTTAGGGATCTGGAGCCTATGAAGACAGGACTGCTGACAGAGACAGGAGTCATCCACAGGGCTCACTTGTAAAGTCTGCATACTTCCAAGAGAAAGGTCAGTTCCCCAAAAGGACTGAAATTTAGGGGACCAAACATAGAAAACTGAGGAAGGGTGAAAGGAAGGAAAGGGAACAGCAGGAGAATAAAATGTCTTAAAAGATGAGGAAAAAAATAGTTTCAAAAAGAAACTATCAAAAATATCAAATAGTGTAGAAAGATCACACATGACAACAGAAAAAAAGCCACTGGATGTTGGCTGTTGATATTTCCAGTTGAACAGAAGCAAAGTATAAGGCAGCAGTTGTGACAAGATGTTCTCCTTGTCCAAACTTTAGACAGGCTCCCCCAGGTCCTCTTTCTAACCAGGCCTCAGCCTTGCCAGGCCAGCAGAGCCAGACTGAGCAAGAAGCTTGCTATACCTGCTAAATCCCTCCGCCTCTGATATGTGATCACTCTTGATATCTAATCTAATTCCTCCTCTCCCACCTTTGATATCTGATCACCCTAGCCTGGCCTTGGTATGAATCCTGTTAGGTCAGGTTAGCAAGAAGCCTTCCACATACACCCTTGCTGTCTTCTCTTAGTTAACATTCCATCTACACCTCCCAAACTGCTTCATGACTATATATTCAGAGTTGAGCTCAAGCTCTTTCCCCTACTGCAATAGTATTAACATTTATCATGATCAACTTAAATAAAATCTTCCTTGCTATTTTAACAGGTATCATTTTTTCTTCAGTTGTCAACCTCTTTTCACTACAGATGAATGATACTTGCAAATACCCCGTAAGTAATTATGATAAAGCACTACTCTGTGGCACTGTGGTTGAGAAAAGATGAAAGTAGATGAGGGTTAATAAGCAGGCACACAGAAAGTGGTGGTGGGCATACAGACTGCTCTGTCCACAAACTTTTGGCAATAGGAGGGCACTAATAATTCATCATGGTACTTAAGAGACAATACCAAAGTTGAGGAAAGGCTTTATCACAGTGAATAAATAGCAAAGCATGGTTGTAATCAAAAGAAGCAATCCAGGGGAGAGATATAAACAATACAACACAGAGAAAACTCCAACATTCATTATTTTCCATTTTCTTGCATTGTATCTTTTTGTAAATACCTCAAATTCTGTCAGAAGAGCAAGAGGTATTAATAACAGAAATAAGTCTTCTTTATTTAAAAATATGCATGTTTAGATGGTTGCTTATGTATGTTCTTCAAATAACCATATACCAACTAATAGAAATGTTTATGTAGCACACAAATTTACTGTTACAAAAGACAGTATTGTTTTTATTTTCAGATCTCTAAAAGGTTAAGTGAGCCATTTGCATACTGAATTCCCATTCAATTTGATTATGTTCCCTACTTTGAGGGTAAACATGAACAAACCAAGTTAATTTATGTACAATTCCTTTGTACAATTGAAATGAAAATGAACAATAGTTTAATGACATGGAATTTGTTATTCAATTATGCCAAATAATTTAGAAACATCTGCTGGTTATTAGTAATACTATAGTTAAATCTCAAAGAATATATTCCCAGAGAGATTTCCTTTTTATTCAAGCTTGCAGTTGAGGAATTCATAGTAGAGTATGGAACCAAGGGATGACACAATGGTACATGTACTAAACTAAAAAATAAATAAATAAAAGCTAAAATAATGAAAGAAAAATCCAGGGCATGTAATATGAGTCAGCTTTTTGTTTCTGTGACAAAATACTCAAGAACAGCAACTTAAAGGAGGAAAGATTTATTTTGGATCATGGTTTCAGAGATTTTAGTCCATGGTCAGTTGGCTCCAATGGCTTTAAGCCTCGGGCAAGACAGACATCATGACAGAAGGGTGTTGCAGAGAAAATCTGTTTACCTCTTGGCAGCCAATAAGCAGAGGGAAGGAAAGAGCCAGAGAGGAAGGCCTAGGGACCAGATATAGTGCCCAAGATCGTACCCCTATGATCTACCCTCTTCGACCAGGCCCACCTCCTGTTGCCATCACCTTCTAACAATGCCAACAAATTATAATCTCATCAGTGGCTCAGCCCACTGACAAAGTTACAACACTCATTATTCAATCACCTTCCAAATCCCCACCTCTAAAAGACTTTGGGGGTGCATTTTAGATCTAAACCATAACTAAGGATTTAAGTCTTAAAATTTAAATTTAAGTACTATAGTGGACTCTGCAATTTCTAACATTCCTTCAATTAGTGAGTAGCTGGTATACATTAGACACTGGAAGTTAACGATAAAGAAGAAATCTGTAGCTTTCTCATTGGGGAACTTAACTAACAAGAGAGACAGGAAACTTTAACCACTGTATCACCACGTGATCAGTGCTAAAATAAATAGGTATACAACACTATGGAGCAGAAAAAGAGTAATTCACAAAGAAAGGCTATTTAGAAGAGAGAGCCATTCACACAGAGATCTGGAAGATGTGTAGGCATGAGTGAGGCAAATGCTATGGCAATGATGTTGCCTTAAGCAACTTCTTTATGGAAACATCAAGTAGTTCAGTATGGCGAAAACACAGCCTCAAAGGAGAGAGAGTGGGAGACGAGGTCAGGCAAGTGGGAAAGCAAAGGTCCCTTCTTGACAGCTCATATGCAACCTAGATGATTTGGACGTAACCTTCATGGTAATGGGGAATTTTAAGTATGGAAGATTTAAAGTAGGGATTTAAAGAAGTAAATTGTTTAAGCAATTTCTAAGGTATGTTTAATGTCCACTTGTGGACTTGTAACAAGCAAATATAAAATAGTAAAAGAAAACGATAAAGCCAATATTTAAATTGATTCATGGTGGTTCATAGGTTATAAATACAGGGATCATGGTCCATCCTTATACGTCTATTCTTTGTTACTTTATGTATTCATTCATCAAACTTGGGTTAAGCACCTACTATGTCTCAAACTTTGAGTTTTCGTCCTTGATATGTTTTTCAGTGGCATGAGGGAAGGGACTGTATCTGGTTGGCTGGTGTATTTTTCACATTTTCAGAGTGCCAGAAGTGTCACAGTGCCCAGCACTATCACATAAGTCTGTCTGATCTGTGTTGTAAATACCAGAACCAGGTCTCTACCAGAGCATCCTCACCCAACATCTACAATGATACATGGAACATCTTTGGGCACACACATGAGTAGGCACTTCAGAACTACTTTTTAAAGCAAGTCAACAACTTGTTAAGCCAAATGCAGAGGGGTTGAGGGGGTAGTTCAGTGGTAGAGCACTTGCCCAGCATGAGTGAGGCCCAGGGTTTGAACCTCAGTATCATAAATAAACAGACAAATGGAGAAACTCTGCTCGCATCTTGAATCTTTACTTCTATTTCATTTATAGTAACAATAATACTGGTGGCAATATTAGTTATGTTCAACCACTGTGCTAAGAATCTTACATACATGATCTCATTTATTTCTACACAAATAGGAGAAAGGACTCCACACCCCGTTTACATATAAGGAAAATGAGACAAGAACATATAGCTGGCAAGGGCAGAGAAAAGATTAAATGCTGCTCTTATTCCAAAATCTAAGCCCCTTCCATTACACTATGTACTATAGAATGATCATTCTCCATGAGCTTCCCATCTCAAAATAAAATCTAAAGACCTTAACATGCCCCATAGGGCCCCAGAGAATCTGTGACCTTCCCTCCCCTAGTTGCCTCTGTCCTTATCTGCATGCCACCATCCCTGACCACTCCAAGACAGAGCTCCATACCGCTTGCTGTGTTTATTTTTCTTCCTAGCATTTAGCAATTGACACATTAAATACATTTTAATTGTCTGTCTCCCTGACTACAAATTCTCTGCCGACAGGAAGTGATATATACCTGGCACATATTAGGCACTCGATAAATGTTCATCAAACAGAAAAGTAAACAAGTAATAATATAGGCAAACAGAGCTGCTCAGCAAAATTAAACAGCACTACTTACGTCTGCTTTCTCCTCTCACATAATGGTATTATCTATCCCTTCCCCCAACCCCAAAGCATCCTATGCTTCATCAGTAGTTTTATTACACCACCTCCTAACAAACCCTTCTCAGTAATGCCCCACCCTCTAAATAAAACTTCTGCTACAAAAAAAAAAAAACCTTCTGCTACTATATTTTTTTCTGACAGGTCTCACTACCTGGCCTGACTGAACTCGAATTCCTGGGTTTAAATGATCCTATTGCCCAGCCTCCCAAGTAGGTGGGACTACAAATACCCAAGATCCCAATATTTTAAAATTTCTGCTTCCTTTTCTCTCACAGTATAACTCCTCCCTCAATCAAAATGCTTTCCCTACGTCTTATCACTTTAAGATCTTCTATCCATAAGCTTTCTTTCATGCTACATTAAGATTTGTGCCTATATTTAACTTGGCATTCCTCATAGGTAACATGCTAAAAATCTCACTTTAACTTTAATATAATGTTGTAAAACTCATTTACCAGGGAAGGTCTGCAAAGGAAAACATGTCAATCAAGCATGTCCCTCACAGGGACGTCTCCAGCAATCACCTGTCTGTCCTATCTAGCACAAGTTACTTCAAATCCTAAAGTCATCTCTACCAAATTTCACAGTCATTAAGGCACTAGAAAGCAAGGACAACGTTCTACATAAAAGGCACGATAGAGAAATGACAGACTGTACAGGACTGAAGAGATGTCCTAACGGCAGAAATGGGACAATAAGGAAGGATTAGCAGTTTAAAAAGCCTGGAGGACCATTTAGCTTTTGAAATGCCATGTTTATGGTCATAAAAATCTCTTCAAGTAGAGATGGGTTTCTTGGACTCTATCCTTTCTAGCTTACCCCATATCATGAAATATATGCAACCAGTGAAATCAAAACGTAAAAGGTCAGAGTGGAAAGGGAAAGGAACAACTTCCCGTGCCTGCGGCTGGATGAAAACAATGAGGAGGCCCCGCCACAGCACTAGGCAGCTGCCAACAGGCCTGGCCCAATTCATCTTCCCTTCTCCCAAGAACTGCTTGCTTTTCCCACCTCAGCACACCCACTCAGAAAAAAGAGGAGCACAGTTTTACCCACCAATTTTTATTTATTTATTCTGGTTTGGGAGGTGAAAGGAAAAAACTAACAATATTTTCTATGTTTTACAAGTTAAGAGAACTAATTTTTCTTCTAAGTAAATTTTAGCTCATTTTTAAAAAGTAATTACAGCTGGAAATATACTTTACATACTATAAAATTCACCCTTTTTAAAGTGTACAATGCAGTGGTTTTTAGTACAGTCACAAAGTATTCACTTTTATGAAATTAAGCAGCCAAGCTAGGAATGTAAATTTATAAATGTCAGACATGGTTTTTTTATTCGTAGGACTTTCAATGTAAAACATAGTCACGTTATCCTGTTTCTCAGTTTCTTCCTATCTTGTTTTTTAAGGATGCATGAGACTATATAAGTCAATAAAAGTCAAAACTTATGGAAATCATTTTCTACAGAAAAATGACTTATGGCTGGTAATTTGATTAGAAGGCCAGGCTTAAGGGCTTTTCTTGAATTGGATTTTCATAGAAAGTTCAATGATTTCATTTAGTTTACACCCTCCAAATTCAAGTTTTCTAAAAGTGCTGTTATTGATACTTCATATAAGAATGAAAAAGCATTCACTATTTAAATCAAGGATGTTATTAGAGAGGCTTTGAAAAAAGCTACACCCTCCCCAATCATCAAGGTCCCCTTTGTTACAGCTGCCCTACACGGCAGTAAATTGTTAATCCCTAGGCTAAACGAATCTGATTAAAAAAGTGTAACTTGTTTTACTAATGTCATTCCTTTAGAACTGTTATAAAGACATATAAAGCATAACCAAACAGTACTCTTCTGCCTAATTCTCTTACGACTACTTTAAATTCATCCAAAAAATGGTGGCTTCAGGGGTCAAAAAAACCTTACTTTTGTTATGCATAAAGCAGATACGCACACACTCTACAAAAAGATACATAGTATAAAATATTTTTCTGATTTTGACAAGAACAAGTAGGAAAAATGTTTAAAAGGGTATGTGGGGGGGGGCAAGTTTTTTTTAAGGTTGACAAAAAAGCCTGATCTAGTTTTACCTAAAACTCTTAACAAATTTGTCAAATATGTATAATTACTCACATTACTATTCCTCTACCTTCAAAGATAAGGCTACTTTGTAGGATGGTAATCTGCAGTGACAGATGTGACTCAAAAGAACTCATTACCAATACTCCTTAACATGCTGCACACAGATGGTGACTACCAAAGTTATAACAACTATAATTCTTTTATCTCTGTTACATGGAACCAAACCTCTACACATTAAAAGGCAAATTTTTAAAGCTGAAAGCTTAAGGTTTTTACATCATTAAGAGAAGGAAGGCAGATTAGGCATTTAAGGATGGTGATTTTGATGATAGCTGAAAAGATAAAACATCCTGCGACAGGCAGAGGAGCTCTCACCACCGGGCCACCTTGTCATAGTCTTTGGAACAAATGAAAAACAGAAATGTCAGCAAGAGTGTAATCAAGCTGGAATTTCCTTGGAAATAAGGTATTGGTCAAATCATACTGAAAATGTTCAGTTGACTTGTCTTTTTGAAAATAAATTTTAATCTCAGGACAGCCAAATGGGATATCAGAAAATTTTTCTAACTATATCACAAAAAAAAATCCCATTGCCATTTAACTACTCCAAAGGATCTCTACAAAGATGACTATAGGTAGGTGTGTCAAGATAGTGACAAAGTAAGATAACAAAAAGACTTGTGTGGGGCCGGGGATTTAGCTCAGTAGCAGCACCATGCCTGCCTTGCAAGCACAAAGTCCTGAGTTCGATCCCAGTACCGGAAAAAAAAAAAAAAAGACTTCTGTGGTAGAAGGGCCTAAGGGAAAACTGGTAAGACATTACAGTGAAATCCTAAGTACAGTATTAGATGTGAACCCCTGCCAGGTGTGGTGGCACAAACCTGTAATCCCAGCACCACAAATTCGAGCCCAGCCTAGGTAACGTCACAATTTAGGGAGAATTAATCTCAAAATGAAAAAATTTTAAAAAGGTCTAGGGGATGTGGCTCAGTGTGAAGACCCTGGAGTCAATCCCCAGTACCCCCCCCCCCCCCGAGTGACTCATGATGGTGACTAAATGGTAGTGAGATGAAACAGCTGGGGTGGGAAGTGGGGTAATGCCAGAGCAAACCCTAACCAGACAGAGAAGATCATTACTGGGTTCAGACAGTCCTGAGACTGTGTGAGCTGAACGTCTCATGGTCTAGCTATAAGCCACGGCTCTGTTAAGCTCTAAATGATGGGCTGACCTGACAGAATGCCCACTCACCCAGCTCTGCCAGCTAGGGCTCTACTGGTGTGGTCAACAGGGCACTCTGAGACACCCAGACAAGAAGTGATCTCAGACTTTCCTGCTATCCAGTGATTACCAGGCTCCCTCATCTAATTACCCTGTGCTTCCCTAAAGGGGAAGTTATGACAAAGTCTCCATGGAGTTGACACCGGACAGGATACAAGGGGTCCCTTAAAGCGGAGATGGGAGCCTTGACTCTCTCCACCCATGGGTCAGGTTGCAGGTTCACTGACTTCCATACAGAAGAATTTTCAGGACAAGTCAGTAAAAGGCATAAAGAGATTTATTGGGCAGAATTCTAAAAGTATAAACTCAAAGAAATAGAGTACAGACCCAAGGAGGGACAGAGGCACCTTGTGGTCTGAAGCTGGGTGTGTTAGTTACTTTTCTCTCATTGCTGAGACAAAATACCCAACATCCAAAGTTAGAGGGGAAGGGGTTGATTTGGCTTACAGTTCGTAGAGGCTTTCAGTCCAAGGCAGGGATGACAAACAGGCATCGCAGAGGAGAAACAACGTGGCATGCAGAAGGTAGCAAGGGTAACAAGAGAGAGACCTTAACAGTGGCCTTCTGCCTCTTTTATCCCATCCAGACTACAGGGATTAGGGAGGTGCTAAACCAAACCACTCACTCACACGCAGTGGTTTAGTAATCACACACCCTTAATCCCACAGCATCACACACTGCAGATTCAGCTACCTCTGACCGAATGAGGCTTTGGGGGGGACATCCAGACCCAAACCATAACACTGGGTATATTTATGGAGATTTGAGGGTGGAAATCTGGGAACTTGTGAACCTGTGGAAAGAGATGATTTGGTTTATAGATAAAAGGTAGAAACCTTTTCTGCAAAGGAAGGGTGACCACTCATTCCCAGGTGACAACAATCACAGGCAACAGAGCACAGTCCAACCAAAAGGGACAGACCCTTTTTCCAGGGGTAAAGGAATGGCCTGCCATGGGTGGAAAAACCCTCTTACAGGGAAAAAGGAATCGTCAAGACCTCCTTACAGGAGAAAACACGGACCCAGGCTCACATGTCTTCAAAGACCTTAGGAATTTTAGTGGGTTTGCAGTAGGGTAGAAGGAAGAAAGAAAAAAAGAGACATGGAAACGCCTAACTAAAAATTGTACTTTTAAGAAGACTGCAACTTCCAGGCCTCACAAGTGGGTAATCCACAGCAATATTTCCTTGGTTAAACTTAGGCTCCGCACCTTCCAGACTGATCACACCCAAAACTCCTCAGAATGAGAAAGTAAAGGAACCTAAGGCAAAGGAACAGGTTGAGAAAATCCAAAGAATATTTAAATTGCCTGTCTTTAAAAAAAAATATTGGGCCTGTACCTGTAAAATGGGCTAGTACCCTTTCTCAGGAGGTGGGCCACCTTTTTCTCGGGTTTCCACCCCTTCAAGAGAATCATAAATGATCAGTTCCAGAAAATAAGTGTCTGTCTCTGTCTCTCTCTCTCTCCCTCTCCCCTCTCCTCTGGGGCCTGTACTTTTTCTTTTAATTTCCACCTAATAAAATCCTTCCTATGCCTCTTACTGACTAGTCCTGAAAATTCTTTTTCCAAGACAGGAGCAAGGGAATCTGCAAACTTAATTTATGGGGAGGGTAGGTTATGTTTCTTATCTTAGCTTCAGGAATCTCAGACCCTGGGTGGTGACAGATTTGTGTCCTAAAGCTGCAATTTTTGTTAAAAGTACAATTTAACACTTAGGATTTTTCTCATCTCCTTCTATGTACTTTTATTTCTTCTATCCTACCTCAGAGTTAGGTGCTGCTAACTGCATGGGATTAGTCATGCCTTGAAACTCAACTGACTGCTTTGAAACTCCTGAAAGTTGGTACCTGACACACTTTGGGGTGAAAATCTTGCCCCGGCACTCAGTTTGGTGGTTTGGTGCTCAATGCACAATCTAGAAGTACAACTTGCCTCTGACTCACTACCTTTTCCAGCCCAAACACTGTGTTTGGTATTGGTCATCTCCAGCACTCCTGCACCCCGGGGAAGCAGTTAATGAGGAGCACGGGGTGCCACTGTAGGCTGTGAACTGCACATACTCGAATCGTGTGGGAAAGGACTGCGCCTCCTGCTAGAGGAGTCTGCTGAACAAATGAGGAAAGGGAATGGAGTTGGGACTACATTTAGTAATTTCTGAGACATGAGGATTAAAAACACTATATCAACGTTGATACTGAGATGTGACATCATTTGAAGATGAGGAAAAATAGTTGCAAACCCCTGAACTTTCAAAGATGTACATTTTCAGGGCTAAGGATGAAGCTCTGGGCTAGAGCACTACTGGCCCAGCATAAGCCAGGCCTTCAACCCCATACCAAGATGCACATCTTCAATGCCCAAGTAAGACTATACAATCATGAGAGTGGTTTTTCCACCACGGAACAAGATATATGGCAGCAAAAGTACTATTTTAAACAGCAAAAATGACTAACAGTGAGGGTCTCAGCTTAATTTAAGAAGCATTTGACTGAGTTCTCGTATTTAAGAAAGGAGAACATGTTCTGCCACCTGCCTCGCAATTGAATCCCAAGTTTAATCCCTGGTACCAAAGAAGGAAGGAAGGAAGGAAGGAAGGAAGGAAGGAAGGAAGGAAGGAAGGAAGGAAGGACGGACAATTAGGTGCATATGAATTAGGTAATTTTAGAGGCTCTCACTTTTTAAAGCTAACTTTCACTAACTTCCTCTAAAAATACATTCCTGCCGGGGATTTAGCTCAGTGGTTTCGCTGCCTGTTGCGCAAGCACAAAGACCCGAGTTCAATCCCCGGTACCAAAAAAATAAAAAAAATAAAAATAAAAATAAAAAATAAAAAATACATTCCTTACATTTATAAGAAGCCTGGATGGGGGCCGAGGATTTAGCTCAGTGGTGCTGCTGCCTGACTTGAAAGCACAAGGTCCTGAGTTCGATGCCCAGTACCAAAATAAAAGAAGAAGAAGAAGCCTGGAGGGGAAGGTAAAATAAAAAGTAAGACTCCGCCTAAACTACCAAGACAACCCAGGCCTGGGTGGAAAGGGTTGAGCTCTGACTTAGACTGACAGCACGTTTCTTGTCTTGACCTTCATGTCACCATTTCACACAACTTTATCATCTCATTGCGCCTTTGTTCTAAGTTGGTCGTTAAAGATAAATATAAGCGGAGCATGGCGGTGCATGCCTACAGTCCCAGCATTCGGGAGGCTGAGGCAGGAGGATGACGAGCTCAAGGCCAGCCAGGGCTACACTGGGAGACCCTGCCTCAAACAACCAAATAAAAAAGAGTAAATATAAAGGGACATGACTTGTAAGACCAGCTAGTTAAGTGGTAATAAAACCTAAAATAAAATCCATTTCTTCTAACCCTTCGATACTTCTCTCTACATTTACAAAAGCTATTCTGAATTGGGCAAGTTTGATCTAATCTCCCAATATTTATCACTGATTCAATGGCTCTCAAACCTGACTGTACTTAAGAATCACAAGAGGAGTCCCTGAAAAGTCCCTTTCCCCAGTCTTTGGGCAAAGGAACCTACATTTTTAACAGACATTCAGATGACTGATCTACAGTCACACTTTAAAACAGCTGCTACTCTTATCACTAGCTAAAAAAAAAAACAGCTTCTGTTCACAAGTACTTTGCTTTACAACACAGAAATCTTCACACTGTAACTAAGTGAATTTTGTAAACCGAATTCCACTTTCCCACAGGTGAACGTTAGAATTTTAAAGATACTTTATTCACTGTGAGGGAGGGGAGCAGTTTCTACTGTTCTTCCTTCTAGAGGTCAAATTGCATGGGAATCCTTTCCTCACCTCCACCTGGGTGGTGAAAGACAATCTATGTATCCTTTTAAAAGACCATTATCTGCCCCAATTCACCTGTTTTATTCAGCAGGAATGTCAGTATCCTAAAAGTGCTAGACTTGTAAATCTTACTTTTGAAAACAAACTGTGCAAAATGTCTTTAGGAAGAAAAATTAAATTAGAAATTGTTTTAAACAGAAAACTACTCCAGGACATCTCACTGCTAACATTTTTTCAGCTACAACAGTTGCTAATTAGCTGCCACAGCTTCTTGAAAATACCATAAGTGGAACCTCACCCTCATTTTTAACTTTTCTACCAAAATCCATTTAAATAAAATGCTTTCAGTAAACAACACAGAGGAGACACAAGGTATGGAAAAACAGCAAGATTTTATTTTTCAGAGAAAGAAGAAATAAAACTAAGTTTGATTCCAGGAGGTTAATTCAGTTTGAGGGATTTACATCAAAAGGCATCTAAAGTATGTGATACTTAATATGCCTGACCAAGCGACATAAAATTTAACTGGAAATTTGATATTGTGAATTACTAAGGGTGTCCTTCTGGCTACCAGTTATCTATGACTGTACCTGCTTCTTTGGTAAACTGAATACTTTGAACATCTAGTTTTTCACATAGTGAGTTCTCCTTAAGTTAAGCACATAAATACCACAGTCCGTTTTTTGTAAAAGGAAACAATGTATTTTTTCAGTCTTTCTTCCCAATCCTTTGTCAGTGGAGACTATGAAGGAAAAAAACACTTTGAAGTCTTAACCAATGAAACAATAGTGGTAACATCATGAAAATAACATTTTTTTCCTAAAGAACACTCGAGAATATTCTTCTGATTACACTCATCTTCCAGTAACCAACTTTCTTCTGTTTGCTCTCATTCCTTTGAGCAAACATTTTCAATGTTAACCAATATTAAATTCACAAATTATTGTTTCCAATGGAATACACAGAGCCCCTCAAAACAATCCCCTATCAATCTAACAAGAAGCAACACATGCATTTGGTAATTCTAGGGAGGATGGGGATGCTCAGACATCTTCCTTCAAATAAATAAACTTTCCAGGATCTTTATTTACCGAGTTGGGAAAGGTCGGTTGGAAACAACTAGGCAACTTCGCTCCCAAGTTGGCGTCCTGGAGAATCTTCATACCTTTACGCGACACCCAGGAGGCCAGAGCCTCCCAGCCCCGAATTGGCCGGGGGAGCAACGCCCATCGGCCCTGCTGCGAGAGGAAACAATGGGCGCGGCACGCGGAGCCGGCCCCGCGCCCCGGAGCCCGGACCGCAGCGGAGCGGGGGCGCGGCCCACCTGCGGCGGGAGGAAAGGGCTGCACTCACCGAACAGCGTCAGGGCCATGGTCGCGGCCGCCGTCCGCCGCCCGCCGGTCCGCGCGCTCCTGCCGGGCGGGCCACGCTCACCGCATCGGCCCGACGCGCCCACACCACGGAGGGAGAGGGTGCCCGAGGGGCGTGGTGGAGCCGGCTGTAGGCCGGGACGCGGGGGGCCGCTGCAAGAAAAAGTTGGGCTCGCGTTATTGTGGGGCGCGCAGGAAGGAGAGCCCCGCTAGCCCTGGGCGACTGGCACTTGTCGCTGCCGCCCGGCTGAGGCGCGGCGCGAGCGCGCGGGCGGCGGTACCTGCGAGGCGGGAGGCCGGGCCGCGGCGCCGCAGTGGCGGGCGGAGGGGCGGCGGGGAGCTGAGCAGCCTCGCGGAGCCCCCGGCGGGACGCGCTCACTCCGCATCCCGCGGCCTCGCAGACGCCATCTTGCGATAGCGACTCCCCGAGCTCGGCCGCTCCGCTTCGCCGCCTCCCGCCGCCCCTCGGGCAGCCAGGCCGAGTGCGTTCCCATGACAACGGGCGCGCGCGGGCGGCGGGGGCGCGCCCTCCTCTCCCCGGCGGCCGGGAGCGGCCTCCGCCCCGCTGCAGGCGGCCGCCTGGAGCCCGGGTCGCGAGGGGTGGGGCGCCGTGCGTTTCCGCTAACATCCCAGGCTTTTTCTTGAATGGGATTTGAGGAGGCTCGGAGAGAGGAGAAAAGCTGAGTTGTTACTCGAAAGCACGAGTCACAGGAGGATGCTCCCTGAATACAGGCACCCAGGTTGGGGCATCTGGGGACCGGGTTCATTTGAGGATCGGTGCCTCCTCCTGGCGCCCTCAGAGTTAACAGACGAACCGCGACCTGAAGCTGCAGGACTGGGAAGGGAGACTGGAGCTGACCAGAGGCGCTGAATGTTGCTTTCCTTCCCATTGGGATTAGGAGCCACTAGGAGTAGTTCTGATCATATTGCCATATATGAGCAAACTGGAGTCCCTTTAAAAGCGTCTAGGATTGCCTAGAACAATTTGTTAAAAGGCATATGCTTCATCCTCATTTCTTTCTTTCTTTTTTTTTTTTCACATCATACCCCTTTGATATTGTCTAAGGCAAAATCAGCACTCCTCACTGATTGGCATTTATCTGCCACAATAAAGATTGTTCCCCTGAGCTTTTGATATTTATCTGATAATCGCTGGCAACATCCTTCTTCCTGTGATGTTTTCTCCTCGCCTCTGTCTTTGCCTTAATGAGAAGCCATGAAACACCTTGAGACTATCAGCCAAAAGATGTCCTTGAAAAGCTCAGTGATGATGTTTTTGTCGTTTTCATTTAATGTATTCAAAAATCAGTGTCCTCTGGTAGCTATATTTGTTCCTTGTTTTAAGAAAATTTTTTTCTTGTTTCTCTGCCTAGGGATTTAATACTATTTTGGTATCTAATCATGTAGATTTTCTTTTTGGTTTTCATTTCTTCCTGTATCCGTCTTTCCTCGGGTTCCCTAGAGTCGTTTTCCTCTTTAATTTCCAACCAATTCTTTTAAGAATCTTATATCAGTATCTTCTATTTAATGTATCTAGGGATCAAGTCTTTATAAAAATGATAATTACTACTTTAAGTAGAGCTACAGTTAATTCATCATCATTATTTCAGAACTGACTCAACCATCAGAAGAAAAGGAAAAGCCAGTTGGAAGGAGGACCCAAGCCTTTTGTTTTTAGTCAGTTAACTCAAGAAGAAAGGAATATTACAGTAATTCAGCATGAGTGGGCAAATGTTTAAGATGCTACATGCTTGAAATTTTCTGATGAAAAATGACTTTCCTTTAGCCACTGATATAAAAATAAATCTTGAAATCCCCAGCATTTTAAATATTTGAAGAAAAAGAACCCTTAATTTTAAACAGCCATTTTTTTGCTCATGAAAAATTACACAAAGCTCTTGAAGACAAATGGAAACTCAAGAAGTCTTTATAGGACAGATTTTTGTAGCCCTGTGAAGATTGCGAACATCTGCTCCACAACCAGATAACTCAGAAACTAAAGGCTCCATTTACTGTCTCAACCAGTGGCTTCAACCTTTTTGGGGGACTTAATTTCTCTTTGAGGCTCTAATGGAAATACTCCTCTTCCTAGAAAAGTGCTTAAATACATACACTCAAACCAAAAAAAAAATTTGCACAGTTTCTGAGGGATTGCTCAAGGGTCCTAGGTTAGCCCCTAGCTTTCACAGTCTCAGAAAGTTTTTGCCTTTAGAATTTTTCAAAAAAATCTCTTCCACACAGAGTCAGGAAATTTTGAACAGGAAGGGACCAAACTCTTTCCCTTGCCAAATAAAATAAAATAAAATAAAATAAAATAAAATAAAAGCCTGAGGATCCATTGGTTAAAAGATTTCCCCAAATGTGATACCTATTTAGTGGCAGAACTACTAGAAAAATCTTAGACCACCTCCTCCACCCTCTTATCCCCACCAATTTATTGTTTACATGGTTTGAATTGAAAAGGGAAGTCTGTTTAGTACTAAAAGCAGAGTAGCAAAGGGAGTACTATATTTTGTCCCCAAGCCATTTTGCATGTTTGGGTCTTCTTAGAATTTAGAAAGTTGCATCTTGTCCCAGGGAATCTTTCTTCACATGCTCTTCTACTCAGAACTATGCTCGACAAGCTAAGAGAGGAAAAGTGCTTTTCTCTTTGTTCAGCTCTGTTTAATAAGAGGTCCAGAATGTCAGAGTGTGGGTGCTACATCTGTGCTTGCTGGCAGTTCACTCTGTCCCTTGGGGAGTTGTCCTGAAGGTGACCAAGAGGGAAATTAACTGTCCTGTGCTCTACCTCACCTCCAGGGTTTGGTTACTTATGTACTTGCTTCTCTCCTTTATTTGTTTTTCTGGTTGTTGTTGTTTTTTTTTTCAGTAGTGGAGGTTGAACCCAGGTTCTCATGAGTGCTAGGCCCAGCCCTCTTTTTAAATTCTGTTTTTGAGAAAGTGTTTCACTAAATTGCCCAGTCTACCCTCGGACTAGCAATCCTGGCTCAGCATGCTGAGTAGCTGGGATTGCAGGGGTGTACCACTGTGCCCACCTCCCAGTGTTTCACTTATTAACTGTGGCCAAACAATGCTGAATCCTAGTGGTAGACCCAGCCAGCTTAGATTCAAGCAGGGACTCCCCATTCCTCTTGCCTGTACAAGTCTTTGGTACTCCCACACCCAAAACACACACAGAACTGTCTTTAGGTGCTATTTGGAACAATACAATATGAAAGTTGCCATGTTCCTTTGTAAGCATCTAGCTTCCCATACTCAATGCCTTGTGATTGATTTTCAAATGGGTTGGTGCTCTAACAAAATACTTTGTAGAACTGATCAAAGTGCTCTGCCTTGAAAATAGTATTGGTGTTTTTCCTATTGCACTACTCACAGAGGAATAATGCACTTCTCTGCATGGCTGACCATAAAGCAATAGTCTTTCAGCCACAGAGCCAATGTCAGGAAGGGTGTTAACCACTTAAAGGTGATTATTATAGGTGGTGACTTTGGTTGCTTTTTTTTAAAAGGCAAAGAATGAATTGACTTTTCAAAACATCTATGTTTTCACTCAAAGATTTAATTCTGTAGTAACAGGAAAGTAATTAGAAGGGCCAGACTTCTTTGCTCTGTTACTAGCTAGTTGTTAAATTTTGAAACATTTTTTTTTTCTGGTTCTTATCTTCCCCATTCATAAAATAAAAGGGATATCCTTTTTAGGCTTATCTGTCATTTTTTGATATTTTGAAATCTTTGAATTATGGATAAAACAAGACATTTTTATTTGAATCTTCACTATATTTAAAGTGCTGGGATATCTGAAGTTCATAAATTCCCAATGTAATAAAGGATCATATTTTATTAATGCATGGTCACTGCTATTTCATCTGCAGTATATTATACTAATAATGTTATATTTATTGTACAGAGCAAGCTTTTTCAGGTTTAACAGGATAAAAATTAAATGTGTGCAGTGAGCAATCCATTTTAAATTTACTAAAACAGTTTCTCATTTTTATTTAAATTGTGTTGACTAAACAGAACTTAGACATTCCTTTAAAATTGTTTTTCTACATTTTAAACTAATGACTTATCACGAGTGTTTTAGATTTTCTTTTTGTTACTCATTTAGCTTCATTCTCATTGGTAAACATTGATTTGTTCCTCGGTTATGAATGAAGCAGAAATTAATGAGGCAGTTTCTGCCTCACAATAACAAGTTAAAATTATAGCACTTTGTCATGTCAACACAGCTTTAAACACTAGGAATACCAGTGCTATTAGCACAGT
Organism: Heterocephalus glaber; assembly: GCF_053883595.1. Classification (NCBI taxonomy): domain Eukaryota; kingdom Metazoa; phylum Chordata; class Mammalia; order Rodentia; family Bathyergidae; genus Heterocephalus; species Heterocephalus glaber. The sequence continues at coordinate 54,377,544 of NW_028258143.1, forward strand.
TCCTGAAATAGTGCACAAAGAATTTGCTGTTGAAGAAAAAATTATATAGTGTACTTCTGCCAATGTGATAGAAACATTTTCTATTTCTCAGTTACACAAATTAAGGAGGTAAAAAATTTTTTAAATATTAACAATATATTACATTCTATTCTATATTTATGTTATCTGTTGCAGTATTTGTTCCCATTGTGTGAATTTGTTTAAAGTAAATTTGATCTGATGGTAGTAATGTTTTCCTTAAACATTTAAAGTGGATGCGTGTCCCCCCACCTTTATCTCAGACTCTCTGAATTAACACTTTACCTGCTATTTTATGGCATTCCATGATTTATAAACAGCACTTTCATAGGACAAAGCCATATGTATACAAGTAACTAAGGCAACATTTGCCTGGAACACAAGCATATAGACCATACCGCTATTTGGGGGCGGGGTTGTATGTCATAAACTGTAAAACTGGCCATTAAGCTTAAATAATATGAATTAATGTTTAGGAGAATTAATTGTGTTCTATTGACCACCAGGGGGTGCCTAAATTATAGCCCCTGGAGTAATACTGGGCCTGAGAAATAAAGTACAACTGAATTTGGAAAACACCTAAGAAGACTTAAGAACAGAAAACTATTCCTGTCCACTGTGCTTGCTAGAGTAGCAGAGGACACTCCCACCAAAACTATGCTAAGAGCGAGGTGGCTATTGTCTAGTTAGGCACACCCTTGGAATTGCATATTTCTGAGGACACTGCTAGTCCTTGGTATATCATTTCCAAAGTGGAAAAGTGGACAAAACTGTGTTTGTACAAGGGGTATGTGTGTGTGGAGGGGTGTAGATGCAAAAGGAGGAGAAACTGCAATTCCAAATCAGAATGAAGAAAACGTTTTCTATCTTTACCCCAGGAAAATGGGTTTCTCATTAACTGCTCAGATCCAACAGGATATCTTAGTTCAATAGGCGATAGTGCCACAGGTATTAATTACTATGACCCTAAAAACCACAGCCTTTTGTGTGTGTGTGTGTGTGTGTGTGTGTGTGTGATAAAATTTATGTGAATATGAGCTGAGACTGGTGGCACAGGCCTGTAATCTCAGCACTCTGGGAGGCTGAGGTAGGATGGAAAGTTTGAGGCCAACCTGGAAAACTTAGCAAGATAAATTAAAAATGGACTGGGGATGTAGCTCAGTGTGAAGGCCCTGGGCTACAAACCTAGATAGATAGATATATATATATATATATATATGATATAATGTCAGAATCCGAATGGTGATTGGTTCAGAATGGCCAAAATAAAAGGGGAGGGTAGGTTTTAAAAGGTCTGTTATTTAGGTTTGTTTTTTCAGTACTGGGAATAGAACCCTGTACATGCTAGGCAAATATTCTACCACTGAGCTACATCTTGCAGCCCTCCAAAAGGCCTGTTTTTAATGTGCCTTCAATATATATTTTAAAAGAACACTGAATTCCTGATAAATGGTATAACAGATCTTTTGGATTTTTTTTAATAGGCTTAAAATCAAATACATTTCCAAATACACATTAGATAAAATTGCTATGATTGTGGCTGCCCTGAAGTAAAAGTTTTTGTTCTGCGCTACAATCATATTGTAGTATGTTAAGCCAACGGTTCCATTTAAGTGAGGTTACCAGGCATATCTAATGCACAGTGTGGCTAAATGTCTATTTAACTTGAGCAATTGGATTTCTGCCAGGTTTTTACAAGAGGACATAGGGGGATTTGGCTCTGAATCAACTCTCCCTAACATGGCTGCTGTTTCTATGGTTAATGTGGGTGTTCACAGTAAGGATGACTTACTCAAGCTGATTAGACTGGGAGCTATAAATCAGCAACAGAGCTAGAATAGAACTCTGGGTGAGAATTACACAATATCCAATTAACTAACAGCTGAAAAGGAAAGATGTCCCGGCCCGCGGGTAAGTCAACGGAGACCCTAGAGGGGGAGTGAGAATGACAAAGGACAGGGGACACGAGAGATGGAGACAAGACAGGTTTCTGATCAAGTCTCATTTATTGCGGAAGCTGCTACAGCATATATACCGTAGGGCTAGAGGGAGGGAGCAAGGGGAGGGTACTGGGGCTACTTCCTTGTTGCCGGGTAGACTTGCAGCAGGCTTAGACATGTCCGTAAAAGGCACTCAAGAGTACTAGCGGGGGGGGGGGGACAAGGCCCCCCACAGAAAGAAATTAATTTCCATGATTAAAATCACAATTTAGGCTCAAAACTTGTCCATTCCTGTGATGGAGTTTTCATGTATCCTGTTGTAAAATAGGACCTGTATCAGACATTTGGGACATATACAAATTTGAATTCATTCACCCATGCTTCATCCATTCAAGAAATACCAAATATCCTTGACATAGAAAGCATCATGCTAGATTCTGGCAAAGGTGCCAAAGATGAATCAAACGTGTATTTAGGGACCGGGGATTTATTCCAGTGGTTCTGCCACCTGCTGCGCAAGCGCAAGGACCCGAGTTCGATCCCCAGTACCAAAAAAAAAAACAAAACACGTGTATTCAGATCTAAAAAACCTGCAGTCTCTGAAGGTAGATGGGATTTGCAAATGGAGTGAGAACAAGGGCCAGAAGATGAGTACACATTAAATACTGTGGAAGTTCAGGAAAGAGAAAGATTATTTCCAGCTGATGAAGCAGGTGAAGGCTTCAAGAACAACCAGGCTGTGCTTTGAGGTAAGGACAAAAATTAAGCGAACAAAAGAGAAAGTGAAGTGGAGTTTAGGTCAGAGGGAGGAGCATGAGGAAGGTGACAAAGCGTGGCAAAGGTGACAATCTGGCTGCAGCAAAGGACTTTGCAGAGGCAGTTTAAGAGGTTGAATAAAGGGCCAGGGATTTAGCTCAGTGGTTCTGGCGCCTCGAAAGCACAAGGTCCTGCGTTCGATTTCCAGTATCAAAAAACCCAAACAAACAACAACAACAACAACAACAAAAAGAGGTTGAATAGGGAAGTTGGGGACAGATACAGGTCAAATTGCAGAACTGATGCTTATTAGGTTATTACTGGAACCCTGCCTACTTTCTACAGCTACTAAGGCAGCTAGGGACTTGGATTTATCATGTTAAACTCTAATCTCAAATTCTTTTCATTGCCCTATTTCTAAGTAACAATTTTTTGTTTTTGTTTTTTTGAGGCAGGGTCTCCTTTTGTAGTTCAGGTTGGCCCTTAACTCCCTGTGAAGCCCAGGCTGGCCTCAAATTTGAAGCAATCCTCCTACCAGCTTCCCGAGTGCTGGGATTACAGGTGTGCATCACCATGCTGGGCTCTCAGGAACAGTTTTATTTTTCTGGTACAAGAGATTGAACTCAGGACCTTGCTCTTGCAAGGTCACTGAACTAAATCCCTGGCCCTCTCTGTAACAATTTTTAAGAAAATTTTTTTGCAGTGATAAGGATCCAACCCAGGGCTTTACACATGCTATGCAATCCCTCTACCACTGAGTGAAAACCTGAGCTCCTCCAGCAACAAATTTTTAATTACACACACACACACACACACACACAGGTGTGCACACAGACATCTTAAACGCCACAGGACATCTTAAAAAACATCTGAATTCAGATGTTGGCTTCACCTCTCACTCTGTGATCTGTGGCAGGTTTTAATCTTGCACATCTATGTTCTCCTTATCAGTTAGTCTGTGAGTCTTGTTGTAACTGACAGAAAACTCAAATCAGTTTAACCAAAAACAAAGGGATTTTATTTGCTCTGTAATGGAAAAGTGCAGAATCAGGGTGAGTTTCAGGGAAATAAAAGATGTCTCCAAAGGACCTAGTTTCTCTGTTTCTCCAGGTACTATCTTCATATACCATGGCCCTCCCTGTGACCATCACTTAATATCTCCAGACCCTACCCTTAGCACAGCAAAATGGCTTCAGAGCTTCGTGACATCACACATGGGTCCTGGAATCTCTCTCTTGTTGGCCTGAACTGCCTTATGTGCCTAACTATGAATCACGATGGTGAGCAGGGGCAGGAGGTGAGCACAAACCAATCACAAGTCACAAGTCAATATCATCATCATCAACATCATCATCAACATCATCATCATCATCATCATCATCATCATCATCATCATGGTACTGGGGGTGGAACCTACGGTCTTTGCACTGAGGTAAATTCCCACTTTTTTTTTTCTTGGTACCAGGGATCAAACTGGGGACTTTGTGTCTGCAAGGCAGGTGGTAGAACCACTGAGCTAAATCCCTGGCCATCCACTTTTTCTTTTTTGAGACAGGGTCTTGCTAAAAAATTTCCCAGTCTGGGTTCATATGTAAACAGTCCTCTTGCCTCAGCTTCCCAGAGTGCTGGGATCACAAGCATGTGCCACCATACCCAGTTCACCCTGAATTATTAATCCTTTCCAACATCATGGCTAAGATGAATTCCCCATAGGAAAACCAGAGACCTGGGAGGGGACAGCAATAAACACATCTTTGTTTTAGGGTCATTCTTTGTTGAGAGCAATTCTACATAAATTTTGGGGAAAAAATCATTTCATAATTAAAGCAGACTATAGCTGTCTAAGGCCCAATGCTGCCTTGCCCAGGAGGTGCCTACAGCATGCAGAAACATAACTCTATTTTGCCTCTGGTCACAGCTAAGGCCTCAATGGTCCCATGACACTGTGGCACTGTGGCACTCAGTGGCAAGATTGCATCAGCTGAAGACTTCATGGTTCTTTGAGAACTGAGTAGTAATAAAAAAAAAAAAGAAAGATTTCACCTGGGGAAGGACAAATTCTTTATCAATTTAACTCCTTCCACCTACTATTGTAAGAATGCTCTCCTTACAGTCCTCCTTATACAACATAAGAACCTCGTGACTTAAGATCTTCATCAGCATCAGTTCCTCATTGTCCTAGGATTATGGCAGCCCCCTAAGTCACCTGATGCTCCCTCCAGTTCTTGTGTGTACCCAATAAATGATGGCTAGCTTGGAGAGTCTTTGTCTTTGCCCGCTCTGAGGCCCTGACCTCTCAGCCCTCCATGTACTTTGAAATGACACAAGTCTCTATTGTCTTTTTTCTCTTTAGGCCTCCCATCCCCCTTTCTAGGCAGCCAGAGGATTGATCCCCTCCCTATAATCCTTTGGATTAAGTAAAGCTCAGAGTGAACATTTAACAAATGTGATTCTTCCATCCTATATGTGGACTATCTTCTTCAGCTGCCTGCATCCTCCAATCATTTTTCTCTGAAGGTAGGGACGCAAGTCTCCTGCCAATGAGCCCTCTCCTTAGAAAATAATCTCTTCTCAATGGAAGAGCAATGTTCTTCTCTTTAAACCTCATGGGTATTTGCTTTCCAGAGTATCAACAGTTATGGTGGCATCATGGACACAACCTATTACAAACAAAATTCGTACTAAAATGGGCATAGTGGTGCATGCCTCACTTTGGGAAGTGGAGGTGGGAAGGTCACAAGTTTGATTCCAGCCTGGGAAATTTAGCAACTCAGTGAGACTTTGTCTTGAAAAATAAAAAGAACTAGGGATATAGTTCAGTGTGAAGGTCCTGGGTTCAATCCCCAGTACTGCAAAAACCAAAACAAAACAAAACAAAAAAATAATCCTCCCATCCCCCAAAAAAACTTGTTTAATGGAGTGTGTTTGTCTACTGTACAAAGGCCAACCAAAAGCTGGATTTTGAAAATCAAATCAGCCATTTGTTTTGTCATATTTTTCTATTTCAAAGTAATTAAAATCTCTTTCAAAAATCCAGTTGATTCAGTATCAAGAAATTTACTTCCTGTATGATGTAGGGTACCAGCTGAGTTTCACCTGGGATTCTAAGTCTGGCTGTATGAACTGGTAGCCTCACTGGGGCTCCCATATATAAATGGGATAGAGGGATGAGCAAGTGTTCATTATGTCAGTAATTAGTTAATAACTATAGAGTTCATCATAACATGTATAGGTCCTGGCTCCTCAAGTGGCCTGATCTCCCCAGAGATTTGCATTCTGAGCAAGAGTTCACTTGGCAAAAGTAATTAAAAAGAATTGTAGGGTTGAGGGTGTAGCTCAATGGTAGCGCACTCCCCTAGTGTGCATAAGGCCCTGGACTAGAAAATAACAAAAACAAACAAAACCTGTGGATTTTACTGGCATTTTACAAAGACTGTTATAGGACATCAAATTACACTGTCCATGAACATCTTGAAACTCCCTTTCTCTCTCCTTTTTTTTCTCTTTTTTTCTTTCTTTCTTTTTTTTTTTTTTTGGTACTGGGGATCGAACTCAGGACCTTCTGCTTGCAAGGCAGGTGCTGGAACCACTGAGCCAAATCCCCGGCTCTCCTCTCTCCTTTTCTGCCATAGCCCACAGCAGTTCTGGAGCAGAGTGCTCTCACCTTCCCAGCTTCTTTCTCATCCCTCAGCCTAGGTGGTTTTTCTCCCACTCTGCCCATTGCTGTTTTTCATCATGTAGATTAAACCCTAGTTTCTGTTTGTTTTCCTTAACCTTCAACTACCACTAAATTCTTCACTATAAAGAAGAGCCAGGAACTGACCAAGTGTTATGGTTGGTGTCTAAAGGTTCCCTCAAAGCCTCATGAGCTTATTGGTGGGGCTTTTCAGAGGTGGCTGAATCATGGATGTGATACTGGGATCAAGGGTGTGTGGTATTGGATTAGCCCAGTAAAATTTTTTTTTTTGTACCAGGAATTGAACTCAGGATATTGCACTTCCCAGGCAGGCATGGCACAATTGAACTAAATCCCCCACCCAACTAAATTGGTTTAGCATAGATCTGGGTGTGGATAATGGAAGCCTCACCCTGGGTGTGAGTGGCACCACCCAAAAGGTTTGTAGCCTGGCTGCGATAAAAAGGAAAGAGAGGAGTCAGGGATTTAGCTCAGTGGTTCTGCAGCCTGCCTTGTAAGTGCAAGGACCCGAGTTCGATCCCCAGTACCAAAAACAAAAACAAAAACAAAAAAAAGAGACTCACCGCTCCTGCTGCGGCCCCTCCCCCTTGCCATGCCACCCTGCCTCAGAGTCAGCCAACCATGGACTGAAACCTGTACAAACTGAGCTAAACTTTTTCCTTTAACTTAGGGGTGCTGGGTATTTTGTCTCAGCACTGAGAAAAGTAACTAAGACACCCAGCAAGCAAAAGCCTCCCTTCCCCTCCCCAGCCTTTTGGTTCCCTCTCTCTGACTACTATCTACACCCTAAACAGCTGGGAAATCTGGCTTTTACTAGACAGCGGACTGCTAAGAAAGATGGCCCAGGCAAAATTCTGATACATTCTGTCCTTATTTTAAAAGGAGTACCCGGAATTGTGTGAAATGCTTTGCCTATAGTTTTTCATTTGAACTTCACAGAAACCTTGGAAGTAGATCTTGGAATCCAGGACTTTCAACTCAACTCCATTGCCTGGTCAACTAGAGGATGTTACCTTTCTATCCCAAAAGGTCTCACCTCTGACACACATTTGTCACTGGCATATTCATACACATCCATATAGTTTGCTCATTGAGTATTCTTTAAAGTAAGCCCAATACCATAAACTAACCTTTGCTCTAATTATAGTTCAGAGTTGATGCTCTGTTTTTATTTTTGGTTTTGGTTTTGGTTTTTTGAGACAGGGTCTCCCTATGTAGTTCAGGCTGATCTTGAACTCACTATGTAGCTCAGTCTGACCTTGAACAGTGATCCTCCTGCCTTAGCCTCCTGAGTCCTGGGATTACAGGCATGTGCCACCATGCCTGGCAGATGCTCTGTTTTGAATCCAGTTTAGAAATTATTTTTTATTCATTTGACAAAACATTTATTGATAATGATGTTATAGAAGATTCAGATATACAAAATGAAATCCAAGTAACAAAGCAAACCCCATGTACTTACAAAACATCTATTATGAACTCAGAATTTTTGCAAAGTACTTTGACAAACTTTACCCCCCCCCCTTTTTTTTTTTTCTTTGAGACAGGGTCTGCTACTCTGGAACTTGAAATCCTCCTGCCTCAACCACCCTAGTGGTTGGATTATAGGTATGCAACACCATGTGTGGCCCTTTACGGGTATTTTGGGCAGATCAACTGAAAGAAACATTGTATGATTGAAGTAGGGCTTCATTTTAAAGAATGCTAATAGGGTTTGGGTGTAACTCAGTGGCACAGAACTTGTCTAGCATGCAAGAGACCCTGGGTTCACTCCCCAGAAAAAAAGGGGGGGAGAAAAGAACTTTCTAGAGGAGTGGTATAGTTCAGACCCCCAGCCCCACCCCTTTCCTGGGGATTGAACTCATGATCTGAGCTATGTCCCCTGCCCTTTTTTATTTTGAGAAAGGATCCTGCTAAGTCACTAAAGTGGCCAGTTTGGGCTTGACTTTGCGATCTTCCTGCCTCAGCTCCCCAGGATTCTAGCATTACAGGCATGCAACACCACATCTGGCATGGGCTAGATCTAAAATGTTCCCCCAAAGTCTTATGTGTTCAGAGGCAGGGCTTTTGGAAGGTGATTGTATTGCAGACAGTTAAATTAGTTTAAAATATTGTAGGCAGTCAGACAGGGATGGGCCTCGAAGAAGTCAATGCAGAAAATAAGAGAACAGCATAAGTGTGGCTGGAGGTGCATTCCCTTGAAGGCTAGGCTTGGAAATAAAGAAAACTGACTATACCTACGTACTTCCCCTAAGGATGAACAGCAGTGGCTGATATTCTAAACAGGCATCAATTACCTTGGGTGGGGAACCAAAGCCTCCTAGCCCATTCCTTCCCAGAAAAGTCCTGTCCTTGTTCCTTCCATGTACCCTTGCTTTGTGACTTGCTTCCCCATTTGATCCCCATTTAATCAATGTTACCTAAGTGACTATGTTGACCATAGTTTTGTTTCACTTCATACCCACCTTGTTATTTTGCATGGGCTCAATATTACCTAAGCGACCACACTTGTAAACTTATTAGTTGAGTATAGTTTTGTCCCACCTTATACCTGCCTCACCTCATGGCTTTGTTCTATAAAACTCCCTTGAGAAGGTGGGTCTGAGGGCAACCCACTTTCCAATCCCCTTTTGTCTTATCTTTCTCTCAACAAATTTTTCCTGCTCTTAGCCTCCATTGTTCCTAGCATTCATTCTTCGATTAGATAACATGAACTCAGTATTTGAACATCTAGCAGGTTGAGAGTTATAATATTTCCCTGATGTTATTTGGAGGTCCATATATCATTCCTATACCCTATGCCCTATATCATTTGGATCACAGGGCTGCTAAACTCTTGGGTGGATTCATCCAGTCATGGCTGTTAGGAGGTGGGGCCTGGTTGGAGTCGGTGGTCATGGGACCTGACCTGGAAGGGAGTGTTCTTGTCCCTGGCCCTCCTGCTCTGGCTCTCTGCATCTCCTGCTCTCTGTGCTTCCTGGTGGCCACAGGTTGAACAGCTTTCCTCTGCCAAGCCCTTCCATCATGCTGTTTCTGTCTTGGAGCCAGCTGATCATGGATGGAAACAGTGAGCCCAAATAAATCATTCCCTCTTTAAATTGCAGCTGTCAGGTATTTTGCCCCAGTAACAAAAAGTGAATTAATACAAGAGGATCAACTTGGAGGTCTTGCCTTTGGAGCTCTCTGGAAAAAAATGGTGTTGAAGAAGGGAAAGGGGTCTTTCAGGTGTCCCTGTTCAGACCCTCAGTGGTGTGAGAATGCACAGACATGACTTGCCCAGGAATTACAACAGGTCAAAGATCACAGGTTCTTCAACAGATGCGTGAAAGGATAAAATTTGTCTTACTGAAAAGTAAGGTTTTAAAATTCTACTTTAAAGTAAAATAACTTCCTATCGAGTGCTTATTGTTTTTTTTTTTGTTTTCCTTTTTTCATATTTTTTCTTTTCCCTTCTTTCCCTTCCCCTACCCCTCCCACTTCCCCTGCTCCTTTAGAACTTTTCTTCCTATTACACAATATCAATTATGCATTTTTTAAATTACAATATCAAGATCTAGGAGACATTACCACAGATTTTACAGGATTTAAAAGGATATAGAAAGCATATTACAAAAATCTGTTTTGAAATAAATTTGAGAACTTCTAAGAAGTACCTTGGAAGACAAATCAATGAAACTTAACTCTGGAGGAAATATAAAATTTGAATAGCACCTATTAAAGAAAGTATATTCCTAGCTTGAAAACCTACCTGTATGACAACAACAGGCTCATATACGTTTTAACTGATAAATTATATCAAACATTTAAAGCAGAAAAAAAAGAAACACTTTTCCCCTCATTTTAGGAGATCAACATTGTGCTAATCCCAAAACTGGATAAATTTAATAGAAGAAAAAATTATGAACATAGATAGAAATTTGTTTAACGAAACAAACTATTAGAAGTCAGATCTGGCAGGATGTAGAAAGTGGTCTTATTATAGGGATGGCAGTGTTGGTTCAGTGTTGGAAGATCCACCCCCAAAAGTCATCATTTTAACAGAGGAAAGGAAAAAGCCATATGATCCTGTCACTAGTTGGGAGAAAAAGTATTGGAGTAAATTCTACAGCTGTTCATGGTAAAAGCTATCAGGAGACTAGAAGTAGAACAGAACCTTCTCAACAGATTAAAGACATGTACTCCATACTTCCAGCAATTCCAATGATCTATATGTCTTTCCTTACACCAACACTGCCTTGATTACTGTAGCTTTAGAGGAAGTCTTAAAATTAGGTACTAAATGTCTTCCAACAGTGTTTTATTTTTTTTCTTTTTCTTTTTACTTTTCTGGGTCCTTTGTACTCCTACATAACTTTTAAATTTCAATATCCAATTCTTCATTTATAGCAAGTATACATAGACCTGAATTTTTATATATACCTTGTGTTTTCTAATCCTGCTAAATTCAAATACAAGTTCTAGGGGCTCCTAGAGATTTCTTAGAATTTTCTCTGTAGATGATCATTTCATCTACATATAAAGATTTTGATTCTACCTTGCCAATCCTATCCTAATTGTATTATTTTATTGCCAGACTATTTTGGTTTAGGCCTATGTTTCAAAATTTAATGGACAGATGAAGAGTAGGTATATCTGCCCTTGTTCCCCACCTTAGGGAGAAAGCATTGCATCTTCTCGAGCACTTATTGTTCTCAGCAGTGCTTCCACTAATCCTCCCTCTGTCTGCTCCCCCTTTGGGTCAGTCTGACCCTAGGCTTGAAGAATGTTTCCATACCTGGCACCTCCCAAGCTGGGAGGGGAAGCTGGCTGTCACAGGAATATCTTCCTGTGTTTCTGCAGTTTCTTCAGAGGAACAATGCAAATTGGAGAAAGATGACCTCTACAGATAGGGTGACAGAAAGTACTCCTCCCAGCCAAAAGAAGGAAACACAGAGCAAGAGGAAAACTCATGTCCTGCCTTTACCCCCACAAGACTTGTCTCCATGTCCCTACTTCTTTTCTGTCCTCAGTGCCCTAGGTGAAGTTTGTCCCTCCACTTTGAAGCTAAGGCTCCTTTAGGACAATAGGCTTTTTTTCTACCTATGATGGAAGCGTTAAACTGGCTACCATCCAACATTCATTTTCATCCCATTCCTTAACAGAATGGCGAATTCATTTCCAGCTTATCTCCAGTACAGTACAGCCTCCTTCGGGGAAGAGCAGGCATTTGCTCATTAGGCCCAGGCATCCCTGAGTAAGGGAGCATCCTCCAAATCCCTCCCATTCACCCAAACTCTTGGAGTCTTAATACTCCCACCCTTTTCCCTCCCCTTAAGTTATGATTTAGAGTTTTGTTGCATTGAATAGCAATTTTTAGAGCCCCTGTTTCACTTGCAAGCTTGTTCAGCCCACAGTGGGATAGGGAATATCCCAGTGCAGGTAGGTACTTGTTCAAATAAAACAAACAATATAGAGATATACAGCTAGCTGCTGTGCAACAGATATCTAATGAGATTAGCGCTGGGCTAGTTACATCTCACCAGTCACACTGAAATAGTATTTAGCTTTATTTATTTATTTATTTATTTGGTACTGGGGATGGAACTCAGGACCTTGCACTTACAAGGCAGGAGCCAGAACCACTGAGCTAAATCCTTGGCCCCAAGCTTTCTTTTCTTTTCTTTTCTTTTCTTTTTTTTTTTTTTTTTGCAGTGCTGGGGATTGAACACAGGATCTGTACAAGCTGGGCAAGTATTCTACCACTGAGCTGTATCTCCAGCCCTCAAAACATTCAAGCTGAAATTCTCCAGGAAGCTAGTTACCTAGAAATACCCTATCCTTCTCTTAGTTCCCGAGAGAAACTCGTGTGTGTGTGTGTGTGTGTGTGTGTGTGTGTGTGTGTGTGTTTTACTGGGTATTGAATCCAGGGGGCACTCCACCACTGAGCTACTCATACATGCCCAGCCTTTTTATTTATTTTGAAACAGGTTCCGCTCAGTTGTCTAGTCTGAGCTCAAACTTGTGGTCTTCCTGCCTCAGCTTCCCCAGTAGCTAGGATCATAGGTGTGTGCCTCTGCCCCCAGCTCAAAGAACTCTGTAAGTTCATTTTTTTGAGACAAGGTCTTGCTATGCAGTTCAGGCTGGCTTTGAGCTTACTATGTAGCTCAGGTTGGCCTTGAATTCCTGGCGATCCTCCTGTCTCAGGCTCCCAAGTGCTCGGATTACTGGTGTACGCCCAGCTTAACTCTTTAAGTTCTTAATGCATTTTGTATTGCATACACTTTATCATAGTTATGTAAGTACATACACAAATCTATATTTTATACACATACATATTCTACCTCCTAGATCCTTCCTTAGCTCATCAGGAGTAGGGCTCTGTTATGTTTTTCATTTCCCAGGACATGGGTACTTAGCAAACATCAATTGGATGAACTGGTGAATAAATCAGTGCACATATAAAAGGTGATAGTGATTTCAAATAGGCTGTCAATGGCTGGCTCTTCTGTGGGGAACACTCTATTAATGGCTTAAATTGCCCTGCTCCAGAGGATATTTTGGTTAGAAGCAAAATAGTTTTGTTTAAAGTTTCTTTTACAAGTAGCTCGGATTACAGACATGCATTACCACTTTGGGCACAAGTAGTTCTTAAAAAGAGAAAGGAGGTACTATATATGACTTTTTGTATAAAAAAAGATTACTAGCTATAGGTTAAAGAAAGACCATTCATATTAAGTAATTTCTGGGAACTGGTGTGAAAAAAATCCACCTTGACTTTGTAAATCTTATGCTGCTGAACTGTAAACAAACTAGACAGGGGAAAGGCAAATACTCAGCAGTTACAGTAACCTTCTCACATCTTGGTGCACCTTAGTCCTTTATGATTTTTTTGGATAGAAGGATTTTTAATCTTTACAAAGGTAGATTTTTTTTTTACAAAGGCAGATTTTTAAAAAGTGATTGTATTATAAAATATTTTACTAATTGCTTCAGTCTAGGCCTTTTTATTTGCCAGCAATAGGAATTGGGTCAATAAAGGGAAATTCATTATAATACTTAGGATTTAAACTAGAGCTCAAAGGGAGAAGATTTATCCAAGCTGCATGAAATTCTGGAACTAAGAACCAAAACCTTCTCTGGGATAAAAGCATCTCCTTTGTCCATCTCTCCCAGCTTGCCTGCCTATCTCTGCTTCTTTCTAAGCAACTCTTCTTTCTTCTCTCCCCTTCTCTGCTAAGTTATTTCTCCATCCACATGGTTCCAAGGTGGCTACTCCAGTCAACACCACTGACACATGGGCTAACATTTTTCTGCCCCACTTCAACATGCAGGAAAGAGCAGCTAATTCATGCAGTCCAACAATGGAGTGGCTGGTCCGGGGCCAATGAACTATGGCCGGGGAGTGTGGCAGTCACAAGTTACAAGGGGCTCATCTTGAGAAAGCCTGTTCTCTATGAGAATGGGGACATGTGTTGAACATGTGTCATAAAAGAATATAAACTACATTCATTCACATTTTATTCTAGTACTTTTAAACTTTCTATACATCTGAAATCAATTTTTGTGTAAGGCATGCTTTAGAACTCTCATTTTATTTTTTATTTCATTGCAAAAGGTTATCCAGTTATCCCAAAGATTTGTTAGAAAAAAAGTTAAACTTGTGTCCCAATTGCTATTCAACTGAACCAGATGTCTTACTTCTTAGATTGTTTAAAATATCTGACACCTATTGCTGTTTGAATAATGTTTATGTGATTGTCAGAAACTCCTCTTGGTTATGTTTTGTTGTTCTTTACAAACTAAAAGGGTGAAGAAAAAAAAAAAGAAAGAACAGAAAGAAAGGAAGGAGCAAAAAGAGAAAGAAGAAGAAGAAAAAAGGAAAAAGATAAGAAGAAACTAAACAAAAAATAATTTTTAAGAAAGAGAGGAAAGAGAGGAAACAGGCCAAATGATGGCATGAGACAAACATGAGTGCTCTGCCTAATGGTTTATCAATACACAGAGGACGAGGTCACTGTGAGGTCTCTCTGTCCACAAATCCTTGTCCAGACCTCGGTGAGAAAATGGCTGCTGGTCAAGGGCAGGTACAGCATGGCTGATGGAGTGGATGTTTAGTTGATTTGATTGTGGAAATCATTACACACACCGTATACATACATCATATCCCCTGATTGTGCACAATATTTAGAAACTAAATATTTTTGGAAGCCACCCAGAAAAGTTTTAAAATAAAGGTTTCCTATGCTCCCAAAAAGAAATAGAAAGAAAGACGAAGGAAGAAAAGAAGAAAACATAGCTGAAGAAAGCACCATCGGGCAAGTGATTGACATTTTCCTATCTTTTTCCTATGGGAAAGGCAGATCAGAGATTGTTACTGAAAAAAATCTAGGAAGATGGTTGTTAACATTTACTTTGAGGGGCAGCCGGTCCCAGCACCGGGAAGGAAGCTCCCCTGCTGCCATCCCAAGCTCCTATGGCAGAGAAGGTGAGCCACGTGGGTGCCAGAAGTGCTCCCCCCCCACCCCCGGAAATGACAAGACTCATAAACAAGCCTCAAAAACAGACTTCCAGATCACCTACAGCAACCCCAAAGGGAGATGAGATGGAAAAATCTGATACTCAACCACCTGGACTCCCTGAATTGGCAACAAAAGAGGATCTCAAAAAAATGAAATCAGAAATAATTTCTCAGATAACAGCAAAGGTTTTGCTCATGGTGCAAGACATGATTAATAAATCTAGAGAGGACACAGATAAAAAAATAGAGGATCGGGCCAGGGATTTAGCTCAGTGGTTCTGGCACCTGCCTTGCAAGCTGAGGACCTGAGTTCGATCCCCGGTACCAAAAAAAAAAAAAAAAAAAAAGAAAAGAAAGAAAAAAATAGAGGATCTGAGGAACATGATGGAATCCCAACATAGGAAACAAATGGAATCCATAAAACAGATACAAACAGATTTCCAAGAGATGAAAAACTCCATTGAAAGTCTGAGCAGCAGAATGAACCAATGTGAGGATAGAATTTCACATATAGAAGATAAGATTGCAGTTAATGACCAGGAAAAGAAAAATTGCTTTAAAATTGTAAGGGAACATGAGAAATCAATCCAGCAGCTGCTAGATGATGCAAAGAAGAATAACATAAGACTGATTGGAGTCAATGAAGAAAGAGGAGAGAGTGCAGATGACATAAAAAAAACTGTTCACAGAAGTGATGGCAGAAAACTTCCCAAGGAGGGGAAAAGACCTTGACATACAGATAAGTGAGGCATATAGGACTCCAAATAGCCTTGATCAAAAAAAATCTACACATAGGCATATAATAGTTAGGATTCCAGAAATCCAACAGAAGAACAAAATTCTACAAGCAGTGAGAGAAAAGAAACAAATCAGATACAAAGGAAAGCCCATCAGAATCACAGCAGACTTCTCAATGCAAACCCTCAAGGCAAGAAGAGCTTGGAGTAATGTACTTCAAGCCCTAAGGGAAAACAGCCTCCAACCCAGATTGATGTACCCTGCAAAACTCTCTTTCAAAATTGATGGAGAAATAAGATACTTTCATGATAAAGAGCACCTCAGGAACTTCATGAATACCAAACCGGCACTCCAAAAAATTTTAGACAATACCCTAGGAAAAGATAATGAGGATCACAACCCCAGGAAACCCAGCAGAATGAATCCATTTGATGTGACAAATTAAACGCAAAGGGGGAGAATCCAACAAAAAGTCATGACGAGGCTTTTAAAACTTTTAACTTCATCTCCCTAATGAGTGTATAATTCAATCTTGTTATTGTACTGATAGTATTTTTCTGATTCTAGAGTTGCACACCATTCCTTGTGCTATACTGGCTATTTATCATCTTCTTATGTCTACATTTTAATTGGGTTGTCTATTAACGAGCTCTAAGAATTCTTTATATATTCTGGTCATAGGTTATATGCATTGTAAATATGGTCTGTTTAAGGACTACTTTTCATTTTAATGATGTCATTTAAAGTTCTAAATTTTGATGGAATCTCATTTATCAATTTTTTTCTTTTATCCGTCATGTTTTTTGTATCCTAGGTAGCTCTTGCCTACCCTGAATTCATAAACATTTTCCCTTATAATTTCTTCTTAAAGTTTTATACTTCTAGGCTTTCTTATTTAGGTTCATAGATCCCTTCAAGTTATTTTCATGTATGGAAAAAAAGGGTTGAGGTTAATTTTTTATATACGGATACCAGGTGTTCTAGTCCCATTTGCTGAAAACACTATCTCTTCCTCAGCTCTTGAATTGAGTTTATATTCTATAAAATGCTAATGTTAAATAATCTTTCAAAACTCGGTGGACCATACATGTGTGGTTCTATTTCTAGATTCTCTGTTTTATTCCAATGCTCTATATGTCTTTCCTTACACCAACACTGCCTTGATTACTGTAGCTTTAGAAGAAGTCTTAAAATTAGGTACTAAATGTCTTCCAACACTGTTTTTGTTTTTGTTTTTAACTTTTCTGGGTCCTTTGTACTCCTACATAACTTTAAAATTTCAATATCCAGTTCTTCATTTATAGCAAGTATACGCAGACTTGAATTTTTATATATACCTTGTGTTTTCTAATCCTGCTAAATTCAAGTACAAGCTCTAGGGGCTCCTAGAGATTTCTTAGTATTTTCTCTGTAGATGATCATTTCATCTACATATAAAGATTTTGCTTCTGCCCTGCCAATTCTATCACAGTTGTGTCATTTTATTGCCATACTATTTTGGTGGGGACTAGGTTTCAAAGTTTAATGGACAGATAAAGAGTAAGCATATCTGCCCTTGTTCCCCACCTTAAGGAGAAAGCATTGTATCTTCTCCATTCATATAAGGCATTCTCACTGGAAGTATGGAGTACATGTCTTTAATCTGTTGAGAAGGTTGTGTTCTACTTCTAGTCTCCTGATAGCTTTTACCATGAACAGCTGTAGAATTTAGGCCAATACTTTTTCTCCAACTACTGACAGAATCATATGGCTTTTTCCTTTCCTCTGTTAAAATGATGACTTTTGGGGGTGGATCTTCCAATGCTAAACCAACACTGCCATCCCTATAACAAAACCACTTTCTACATACTGCCAGATCTGACTTCTAAGAGTTTATTTTGTTGAACAAATTTCTATCTATGTTCATACTTTTTTCTTCTGTTATCTTTATCCAGTTTTAGGATTAGCACAATGTTGATTTCCTAAAATGAGGGAGGAAGTGTTCCTTCTTTTTTCTGCTTTGTTTGATATAATTTATCAGTTAAAATGTATATGAGCCTACTGTTGTCATATAGGTAGGTTTTCAAGCTAGGAATATACTTTCTTTAATAGGTGCTATTCAAATTTTATATTTCCTCCAGAGTTAGTTTCATTAATTTGTCTTCCAAGTTACTTCTTAGAAGTTGCCAAATTTATTTCAAAAAAGATTTTTGTAATATGCTTTCTATATCCTTTTAAATTCTGTAAAATCTGTGGTAATGTCTCCTAGATCTTAATATTGTAATTTAAAAAATATATAACTGATATTGTGTAACAGGAAGAAAAGGTCTAAAAGAGCAGGGGAATTGGGAGGGGTAGGGGAAGGGAAAAAAGGGAAAAGAAAAAATATGAGAAGAGGAAAAAAATGGAAACAAGGTCTTTGCAAATAGGGAAGGGTGGAGGGGGTGAAGGGAAGGCAAGGGAAGGGGAAAAAAAATAAGAACCAAGAGACTCATGTAATGGTACAAGATCCCAATGATGAATGTAACTGTATTTTATACCTAAAATGTACCAATAAACTTAATGGGGGGGGACCATTTACTTTGAGGAGGCTTGTCACTGCCTTGTGAAATAAGTTTTAATTAATTATATAATTTTTAAAAAGAGCCAAATAACTATAATGGACTAAATTTAACTAGATAATTTCCTTTTTTTTTTTTTCTTCCAGTACTGGGGATCAAACTCAGGACCTTGTGCTTGCCAGGAAGGTGTGGTACCACTGGGCTCCATTCCTGGCCCAAATTAGATCATTTCTAATGTTTCTATAAATGCAAAATTCTGATTTAGTGATTTAGTAGTTTCTCATGTAGAAATGTTAGACTGTATGAGACCATTAACCAAATGCTATATTCGCACAGGCATTTGAGGTCCACCAAAGTCAACACATCCAAAGACTAATTTAAAAAGACACATTAAGAAATTTGGCCAGGGGCAGAGCTAAGGGGTGGAGCATGTGCCAGGCATATGTGAGGCCTGGGCTCACTAATAATCCTTCATGGATAAGCAAACTATTTCTTTTCTACTTTTTTGTGGGGAGGGATGTAGCTTCTTTGTTTTATTATTTATTTATATTTATTATTTGTTATCTTTATTATACTAGGTAAGACTTACTGCTGAAAATTAAATCACCAAATACAACAAGAATAACAACAGATATTCCGGCACCTGGGATGAGTTTGTCCATCCAAGTGTCACTTAATTTTCTTGTCAACTTTTTCTATTTGAGTGGTTCTCAAACTGTGATCCCCAGACCAGCAACTCTGGCAATGCTCAGGAACTCGTTGGACATGCAAGGTCTCAGAACTACTAAGTTGGAATCTGCAGGCCTGGAACCCAGCAATCTGCCTTAACAAGTTTTCCTGGTAATATGACGCACCCTTTAGTCTGAGAGCACTGCAGTAAAATCTTTATGGAGCTACCACACTATGACATCACTCTCTTCTCCCTTGCCTCTGATGCATTGTTTACATATTAAGTTCTCTCTGTTCTTTCCTCACTCTCCCAATAACAACAAAAACAAATGCAGTGAACAGTAGACCCCTATAATTATATCAAATTATAGGATGATGATCTCTTCTATGAGCCAAACTATTCTTGTATTAGTTTTAGAATCCAAATTATCCATGTGTTTAAATTATGATAGAATGGGATTCTGTTCTGGAACTCTTGAAGTGCTTTGGTGAATGCTGTTTTGGTTTTTTTTTTCATACCGGGGATCAAACTTGGGACCTTGCACTTGTGAGGCAGGGACATAAACACTGAGCTAAATCCCCGCCCCTGAATGCTGGTTTTTAGTACATCTCTGAAAACCACACTTAAGACACAACTAAATGTGTGAAGGAAGTACAGGTTGTCCATCACAGAATCTTCTTTTCAACATTCTGAACAAACTGATACTACCTCTCAGCTACTGCTCTCTTCATAGGATCCATGCCAACAGTATGACTTACATTTTGGGGTTTTTTTTGTTTTTTTGGTACCGGGAATCAAACTTGGGTCCTTGAGCTTGCAAGGCAGGTGGCGGAACCACTGAGCTAAATCCCCGGCTCATGACTTGCACGTTGGCAAGTTAAACCAGTGGTGTCACCTGAGGAATCTTCCTCATGAGCTATTGAAGGACTTCCATTTCCTTTTCCTTTCTCAGATAAATTTCTGGATGGATCTTTTACCTGCATCTGTTATTTACCTGCCTGGCCAGGCCACCGCATCTCGGATAAGCAAACTATCGTATATGATGTTACCTGTGAAGTGAGCACAAGGCAAATAAGCATGCTGTAATGTAATTTCTGAAAAAGTCATTACTTAAAACAGGGGCAGGTTGGTGACTATAGGAAGAGGGAGATTATCATCAGTTTTCCTTTTATTTATTTATTTATTTTTTGATACTGGGGATTGAACTCAGGACCTTGTGCTTGCAAGGCAGGCAGCACCACTAAGCTAAATCCCTGTCCCTTTTCCTTTTTTTTGAGGTGACATCTTACTCTGTTACCCAGGCTATCCTCAAATTTCTGGGCTCAAGCAATCTTCCTGCCTCAGCCTCTCCATAGCCAGAACTACAGGCATGCACCACACCCCCAGCTTCTTTTCCACATCTTTAGTGGAACTTCAGGCATCATCAAGCTAGGCACATGCTCAACCACTCAGCTACACCCTAGCCCCCTGATTTCATGGTTTTTCAAAGGTAGGCTTTCCTTCATCTTCTGTTGGTAATAAATCCCATCTACTCTTTAACCACAGCATCTTAGTCTGCAGATCTTATTGCCTCTAAAGCAAAATTTATTCCTCTTCTACTCTGGGGACATGTGCCAATAAATCCCTTTGTGGCGTAATTATGTTTCTGTCTCAGACAACTGAAACCACTCTGTGCCCATTCCTGCCTTTGTCTTCGATATTGTGTATGAGAGCCAAGCTTGGGGCCAGCAAGTACTGAATAAATACTAGCCTCTTAAAATAAAAAACATTTTATCAAATTTCTGGGTGACAGAAAACTGGGAAGGTTGCACTGAGAGGCATAGTGGCTAAACTAAGCACACCTCTTCTGGAGCCAGACTCTCTGGGTTTAACTCCTGACTGTACCATTTATCAAGTATTTATCAGGTATTTATCAAGTGTGTGACTTCGGGCATGAGATTAAACTCCCTGTGTCTCTGCTTCTTCAATCCTAAAATGTGGATCACAATAGATCCTAGCTTAAAAAGTTAGGAGGAATAAATGAGTTAATTTACAAAAAGCTCTTGATGCCTGACACATGCAAGTGTTTTTTGATTTGGGTTGTTTTCAAGCTAATAATCTTTCTGATAGCATTAACATTGACAAAAGACCCAGATATACTATCATGGAATGACATGCTGAAGCCCCAGGTACTACTCAGGTACTAGATAAAATGTCTACCTTCCCAAGAACCAATTTTTTACTATTTAACTAGCCAACTGCAAAGTCCTTCACACTGGTTCAAATAACTGGATCCTAGAAGACTTAACTGACATTCATGTAGGAAGATCTGAGTTTGAGGTTGGAGTGGAGTTAGGTGACCCTAGTTCATTTTGAGTTAGTAGAATGACAAGGCTGTCATAAAACTTTCAAAGATTAGACTATGTTGCTAGAAGTCACGCATGTTAATTAGGGAAGATTACATGCCTTTCCTCCTTTGCTCAGCACTTATTGGTGAAGAGTAGATGTTCAGCACTTTGCCAGGTTGGAGGGTCTCTGAGGGTGGACAAGAAGCAAGTGAGGGGCATAGCAACCAGGTCAATTGGTGAACAGCTGAGGGCCCTCAGAGAGCTTGTTCTGAGTATCCGGGGACAGAGGAAATAGCCTGTGGAGGAGGGAAGGGACTTCTCTGTCAGGTTCCTGTGGGTCTGGGTGGAAGGCCTGGTGCAGACCCAGCTCAGCCCACCTGTGGGCGACAGCGAACACTGTGGTCTAAGCTGCAGCTCCTGGCCTTGAGCAGCAAGCAAGTGACTATCAGTTCAGGGACACATTAACAAGAACCTTAGATGAGGGGCAGGTGGATCATATAGTCAGGACTGTTCTATTTCACATTCTAAAAATACAAGATTCAAATTTGGGGGGAGATTTTTGTTTAGATGTAAAGGAGGATAACCAAATACTAGACCAATGAATTGCAATCTTTTTTTTTTTGGTACTGGGGATTGAACTCAGGACCTTGTGATTGCCAGGCAGGCGGCGGAACCACTGAGCTAAATCCCCGGCAAATTGCAATTTTTAAAAAGTAGACACAGCTGCCTTCTGCCTTTTGCCCTAAAAGCCCCAGAGGAATGGAAAGAGCCAGGCTGTCTCCAGGGACAGTTTGTACCGACTGGTCCATCTTCAGGATTGTGCTCCTGGAGTGGAGTGGAGTTTGCTTTCACTCTGGTGGATGCCTCTGGTCACAGCACAGAGGGACCAGAGGAAGCACTGGTCCTATCCCTGTGTGGTGTAAGATGAGGCTGGAAATCCATGTGGATGGAGTTTTTTTCTCAGTCACTTGTCCTCAGTCCTGGAGCCGTAGAAGACAGAGGTGATGGTGCAAATCCTATTTGAAAGAGCATTTTCTTTCTAAAGAGAGCTGCTCACAAACTACTGGCTAGATGAGCCCCCATGAGTGGACACAGAGGAATTAAAATGAAGCCGAGGAATCAGAATTCCTCAGTTTATTTACTTCACAGTGAAAGTGGTTTACTGTTTTTTTTTCAGAGCTGGAGATTGAACCTGGGGTCTCACTAAGGCAAGTGCTCTACCACGAGTCACTCCTCTAGCCCCTATATTTAAAAGAAAGAAAAAGTCATTGTCAAATGCTGCTCCACCTCAATGCTGCTTAAAAATTATATATGAAAGGGCCAGGGATTTAGCTCAGTGGTGCCATGCCTGCTTCGCAAGTGCAAGTCCTGAGTTTGATCCCTGGTATCAGAAAAAAAATTATGTCTGAAGATAGTATATTAAATCATTTGCTTAAAAATATTTCTTGCTGGGTGTGGCAGTACATGTTGTAATCTCAGCATTTGGGAGGCTGAAATGAAACAGGAGGATTATGAGTTTGAGGCCAGCCTGGACTACATAATGAGCTCAAACAGCCTAAACTATGTAGCAAGACCCTGTCTCAAAAAAAAAAAAAAAAATATATATATATATATATATATTGCTCATGCATTGTTGATTCAAATTGTTGAGAAACAGCCCATGCACATTTTGATATCTATATGCCTGTAGAGAAAAAAGTGTCTTGTAATATAGAAATTCTTAATTAAATGTAGCTTGTTGAACCAAATAGAGGCAGCAAAAGGAGTCTGACACCCTGGAAATCTTTGTATTTGTGGTTTAATTTTTTCTGATGATAAATTCAATCATTGTAGAAAAAAATTATGAAATCTGGGGTCACAGAAATGAATATAAAAATAAAAATCGCACATACTAGGTGGTTGGTTTTATACTTATTAAATGTTTTACTTTAAAAAATGTTTTGAATGCTCGAAACAGAGTATTGGTGCAGGCCTATAATCCCACTACACTGGAAGGTTGAGGCAGGAGGATCGTAAGTTTGACCAGCCTGGACAACTTAGTGACTCAGTGAGACCTTATCTCAAAATAAATTTTAAAAAAAAGTGCTGAGGATGTAGCTCAGTGTGAAGCTTGGGTTTAAGTGCCAGTATTACAAACAAACAAACAAACAAATCACATTTAAAATTCTCTAATACCCCTCTTTAGGTGGAAAAAGGGTATGAGGAGTTTTCCATTCTTTAAAAGCGTGCTGATTCTTTGAAGCTTTAGACCCTTAGAACTGATAAATTCATTGGAATGAAGCCTCAAACAGGCAATATAGTGACCTAATCCATGGTTTTGTGGAGTATCTTGGCAGAAACAAGAGACTGAGTTGAAGGATTCTGGATCAGACACCAGAGGGCAGAATTTAAAGATCGTAATATAACTGTATTTCTGTAGAGATAGGCCCTTGCTAATGTTACCCAGGATGGCCACAAACATCGGGGCTCAAGGTAGCCTCCTGCCTCTGCCTCCGAAGTGACTGTAACTACGGTGCACCACTGGCAGTCCTGAGCCTTGGGATTCCACAAGCGTAGCGCCTGAACCAGCACATCACCTGGGAACCTCAGCCAAGTTTAACAAGCCCTCCAAGTGACTCTGGTGCACTCTAGCATATGAGGACCATTGCCTCAGGTGTTTCCCCCTGAACAGGAGAAATGGCTCTAGCTACTTACTCTCAAGCTCCAATTACAAGTCCTCTACCTGGATCTCAGGGGCAGTGATACAAGTATCCACACCCACTAAAACCCTCCTAACTCTATACTTTACTGCTATGCATTTATATTACACTTACATTTTTTTTAAACCACAGCCAAACTTCCTTTCAGAGAAAGCTGGTTGGTACTCATCTTGTTCCTGTGAATGAAGGAGGTCTGACCCTGGACCTTGGGCACAGCAGCACTGTTCCATCTGACCAGCCATCTGTACCCTGCCATAATGGGCCAGTCCATGCCATGACAGCCAAAATGGTTGCTCTGCAGCAGCCGATCCAAAGGAATTTAGTGAAGCTAGTTAGCAGTGAGCGAATCCCAAACAATAACCTCAATAACTTGTTCAGCATCATCCTGAGTATGTATGTATCTGCTCCGTGAGACACAGCTACAGGAGGCCCTAATGTGTCACCAAAAGGGGCAGGTGGGAAGGGAGGCCGGAAAAAGGAAGGGTGGGAGACTTAGAAGCAGAAGTTACACCAAGCTAGCGGACAAGACATACAAGTCCTGGGCAGGAGAGCAGCTAAAGGCCGGGACAGACGCAGCAATGACAGCAAACGTGCCCGGCAGCCTCTCCTCTGCTGAGATGTCCCAGGAGGAGGGTGGTCAAAAAGAGGAAGGCTGCACAGACCCAAAGGCTGTAGGCCGTGGCTCTAGTGGGCACATGACCACTGCCTTGGCCATAAGGGTGAAGATGCCTCAGAGCCTTGGTGTCATTTGTACATCCAGCATAGGAACCAGAGAAATTCTTTACCTTAGTACTGAGGAATCTCATGCATCTTTGAAAATGGGAAAGCACTCACCAAAGGCAGGTGTAGTGATGCACACCTGTAATCCCAGCACTCGGGGGGCCGAGGCAGGAGGGTTGCTGTAAGTTTGAGGCCAGCCTGGACTACAGAGTGAGACCCTATATTAAAAAAGAAAGAACACCCACTAAGCTCCCCAGATCCCTTCTGAACCCCCCAGGAAATGCCTTCTTGATTACTATCCTCTTCCAGTCTCTTAGAGAACCCGCTTAGCCCTTGCAGTTGGGCCCGTTTTGCTAATTGTCACACAGCTGGGGAATATGAGCCATGGACAACTAATGCACAGTGAAAGAGAAGTTGAAGAAAAACTGCACCAGCAGATGGACCCAGAGTCCAAGCTATACCAAGTTCCCATGCTCAGCCACCTGGCAGCTCCCCAAGCCAGCTCCTAAGTCCTTAGAGTCACATCTGTCACTTGGCCATCTAAGTTACAGGAAATATGGCTTTTTTCCATTTAAATACCCCCTACAAGGTATTTTCCAGTCCCAACCCACCCAGGTGAAATGTAAACAAATCTGAAATCATTCCTACCTGAATCAGTGAAATTTCCCTCATTTCCCACATTCAGGCTGGGAAGCTGTCCTAGGTATTTGGGGTGTGGCTCTTACTTTCAGTCTTGATGCTTTAATTTCACTGTAAGGGTCACTTGTCTGTCCCTTTTCCTGCTCAGTGTCCAAGCTTCACTTCTATGTTGGGTGACTCTTGGTGGGAAAAGGCCTCTCTGGACTACAGAACCTGTTGTGGCCAGATAACCCCTTTCTCACATGTGAACCTTGGGACCTGGGCTCAGCCAATCAGATGCAGCCACCTGTGACTTTAAAGCTTGAGCAATAATGGAAAGATGAAGGCACCACGAGGAATTATTCATAGTGACCGCAGTGCAAAGTCTGCTGGTGGGAAAGTAAATGTCTTGGGGTAAGAAAACTAGCGGCAGCTTCCCAGCTGCAATCTCTTTGGATTACAGCATTTGGAACTTCCTAGATTTTGAGCATGGTAATATCTCTCCTTAGTTCCTCATCCCAAGTTCTAGCTTTGCTTCTCAGGAAAGGCAAGGGATTGACTTAGAAAGTTATTCTGATTGAATATCACCTTTTCTAGGTTGGCCACTTAAGAAATTTTATAACTCTTACAGTAAGAAAATAAATTAAAAAAAAATCTATAAAGCATAAAATAAGCAGCCTAACATGCAAGCCAATTTTAAGCTAAAGGACATTCCTTTAATGACTCCACAATGTGGGTTTATAGAAAATATAACAAATTTACAGTCTCCACTTAAATCCTATGACTTTTCCCCAACCCTACATAACTACTCCCAAATCCCTAACAACCTGAATTCATGTTGAAAGAAGTGGGGGAAAAAAGGCAAGGGTGGGCTGGGGATTTAGCTCAGTGGCGCCACACCTACCTGGCAAACGCAAGATCCTGAGTTCGATTCCTGGATCCAAATAAATAAATAAATAAATAAATAAAATTAAAAGGCAAGGGAAACTTTGCACCTGAATGTCTCAGCCTCAGCACTATTGGGCTGGATAATTCAGAGGGCAGAGGGGAGAGCCATCCCGTGCACTGTATGATGTTTAGCAGCATCCCTGATTTCTATCTACCAGATGGCAATAAACCCCACCCCCACCCAGTTGTGACAACCAAAAATGTCTCCAGATATTGCCAAATTTCTCCTAGAGAAGGAAATCACTGCAGGTTGAGAACAACTGCTTTAGGTTCAGCTATCTATATACTTCCAGTGGTACCAGGCATGGTGGCATGTGCCTGTAGTCCCATGGAAGGCTAAGGCCGAAGATTGCTTGAGCCCAGGAGTTCAGTGCAGCCTGGGCAACATAGGAAGAACCTGTCTCAAAAAGCAAACAGAACCGCAAAAACTTCTAATGAAGTCATTTGTTGATACTGAGACAATCTCTTTAACAACACCTACCCACCTTTATTGTAAAGTTGTACTTTTGTGGAATTTACATCTTATTTGGTATGCTGTAATATTTATGTGTGGCTTCTATATCAAGTAGATAGACTTTTCAAGATATTTCGCAGTCTTTTTTCCTAACATCTGATCCAAAGCCTCCAATTGAACTGTTTCTTTACAGCCAGAGACACCACTAGAAACATCAAGTGTACACTATCCCACGGCCCAGCGAATGTCTCGGTGGCTTGTCCTGCTGCAGAATCTCATGCTGCTTAATTTTTTTTTCCGTACTGGGAACCAGACACAGGTGCCTTCACACTGAACCACATTCCCAGGCTCTTTTTGATTAAGACAGGGCCTCGCTAAGTTGCCAGGCTGGCCTCTAATTTGGAGCTCTCCTGTCTCACTCTCCCGAGTATTGGGGATTACAGGCATCTGCCTCCACACCTCTCTCTTTTTAATTTATAAAGTGTCTTACCACTGCTTAGAGTGCGTCTGACTGTATCAGTCATGTTCTCACTTTAGAATCACTGTTCTGAATCTGGTACTGACTGATTAACTAGATTTCTGATTAAAGTACATTCTGTTCTTTTTGGCTGTACAGACACCCACTCCCTTCCTAATTTCTTGTCATATTCTAGATGGCTGATGTTTCCATATTCCCAAGGTTGATAAAGGGAACTGTTACTACATAAAAATGATAACTATAATGATGGTCCTGCATCATTAAGAAAAACTGAGTGGGATTTCACCTTGTAACTGAGCTATTAAAGATTTTTAAGCATGGAAGTGACACAATCTGTTATCACTGTGGCAACAGCATGGCAGAGTGTCCAAGGCCAATCTGAAGTTTGATAAGCATGGTCACTGTTATCTCACCTATTTTTATCTGCCCAGAATCATGTGCTGGGTAGTTAGTAATATAATCTTAGAGCATAGAAAATGAAGAGGAGCCTGACCCTGAGTTTATTTTCACTTTTGGGGAAATCAATGACTGACTTCCTGAGCATGGTGAAGCTTTACTCTACAGGCTGTATATGTAGGAAGGGGGTGCACCTTTGAACCACAGGGATGTGGAAGGGAAGTCTTCCTCTATTAGCTGCTTGGTGGGGGGAGGATGTGTTAAAAAAAATCATGAGAAGAAAACTTTGTGTCTCATCATGTATGGACTCTGCTAAAAGTAAGCAGAAGGTATCACTCATGTTCTGATTTATTAAAAAAACAAAACAAAGCACCAGCCTGGCTGGAATGATGTACTC
Organism: Heterocephalus glaber; assembly: GCF_053883595.1. NCBI lineage: Eukaryota > Metazoa > Chordata > Mammalia > Rodentia > Bathyergidae > Heterocephalus > Heterocephalus glaber. Next base: position 54,405,437 of record NW_028258143.1, read on the forward strand.
CCAGTGGAAAGAGCTAGGTAGGGAAGTTATTGTATACATCTCCTAGCGCTGGAACCAACATTTTAACTCTTAGAGATGGAAGATTATAATTACTATGTAGAATAAAATAGAATCACATATTACTGAACTACATTGCATCTAAATTTTAAAATGGTTTATTCATTCACATTCTGATTAGATTCATTTATTCCATTCAATAAATATTCCATTCAGTAAATATTCTGTATGTCTATAGAATACACAGAACTTATCAGGCACAGTCTACGTCTTCATAGAGTTTATAGTCTGATTGATTTATTTTCCAGTACTGGGAATCAAACTCAGGACCTGGCACTTGCCGGGCAGGCACAGTGCCACTGAGCAAAATCCCCAGCCCTATAGTCTGACTGAAAGAAGAGGATTAAAATTGTGATGGATGGATGGATACACAGTCAGCATACTGTCGGAACCCATACAGAAACTTCCAAAATGACTTCTGAGGGTCAAAGTCTGCCGTGAATGATTCTGCAGGGTGAGCACTGTACATCAAAGCCTTTGTGAAAAGCACCCCCAGAGCTGTGCGGTGTGAGATCTGTACCAACACACATGCAGCATGGTCCAGGGAAACTTTCTGAAGAAAATGTCCTTTAAACAGAGAACACAGATGAAGGGGAGCAATGTATGCAAAGAATATGTTGTTTTCATAAAATTGCAATCAGCTCCCCACAGCTGGAGCTCAGAAGGCAACAAGAGTATTCTAAAAGAGCAGGCGGAGGCCTCCTCATTTGGGCCTTGTCTCTCCTACAAGGTATGTGGGTTTACTTTGAAGGTAGAGATACAACATTGCATGGCATTAAGTATTATGATATTTGTGTTGAATGAAGACAGCTTAGCCTGCAGTGCAGAATTCACCTGGGTTATGCAGGCCTGGAAACGTGAGACCATTTAGGAAGTGATTCTTGCTGTTCAGCTGAGAGCAAATTGTGGGCTTAATAATGGTGGTGGCATTGGAGATATATTCATTCTCACTTCTCCTCATAACTCCTCCCTTCAGTTCTCATGAACAGATTCAAGAGGTATTAAGGAGATAAATAAAAATAGTTTTATAATTAGATATAGAAACCCAGGCTGAGTCCCAGGATTCCAACTGTATTGTCATTTATACACTAGCTAAAACTTACATAATATATGCCAGGAGCTATTCTTGGTGTTTTATGTGTAATCTCCCTTTTTGACTCACCACAATGCTCTGATAGAGGAAGTATGATAATCCACAGTTTTGGAATTTGGGATCCAAGACACAAAGAAGTTAATTACCTTGCCAAAGTAATCTACCACCTGGGAGGACAGTGGAGTTGGGCCACAAACCTATGTAGTCTGCTTCCAGAGCCACTGCCCCATGAGGAGGCTATCTACTGAGATAGGAGAAACAGGAAGAACAGATTTTATGAGGGGCTCATTGACAACCATGGGAAGACTAAGGGGCTGGGTAACACTCATGTGGAGATATTCATCAGGCAGCTGCACATGGGTCTGGAGCTCAGGAGAGAGACCCAGGGTAGAAATCCAGATGCAGGGGTCATCTTGAGTAGATGTAATGGGAGCCATTGGGAGCAGGAATGATCATCCAAGGAATGCCTAGAGTAGGAAAAAAAGGAGGTTAGAAGAGTGATTTGGGGAATACAAGAATAAAAGGCTGCCATAGAGACCAGAGAGGCAAGAAAACAAGGGGACTATAGTGACCTGGAAGTTGTAAGAAGAGGCTGTTTAAGGAAGGGAGGGCCAGTTGTATGCAATGATCCCAGTATGCCAACTGTAACAAAGAAAGGAAAATATTCATTAAATTTGGCAACATGAAGGCTGTTGGAAATCTTGGCAATGGCATGTTCAGTGGAAGGGTTGAGTATAATGGGCAGACTGGAGTGGCTTCATGAATAAAAGGGAGACAAATGAGAGAAAGTAAAAGTACATCACTTTAAGACTCTTTTACTAAGAAGGGGCAAAGTAAACAGGACGGTAGCTAGACAGGGTCATCAGAGAGTGGCTTTTGCTCATACAAAGAAAGAACAGGAATGATTTAAATCATTATAGGTCAAAGGATGGAAGATATCATTGAGTGGTCTATCAACACATGTTCATGACATCACAAGAGCACTAACCTTCTTTGCTTGTGGATCTTCATGTCGTTCCCTTGAGGCTGGACATAAGCAGGCAAGTGGAATGAAGGGTCAGGATTCTGCCAGGCAGGTGCCATAGAAGTTTAACAAGGCACACGAGGTTAGAATTATGGAAAGAGGTGACTGAATGGTGTACCATGCCATCTTAATTGGATAAAGAAGACAGCAAAGGCAGAGAAGAACTGATAGGACATAAGGGGACCACATGTGTTTGAGTGACTGAAGTGAAGTGTGGGTGGAATATGAGTTCAGGGCCAGAGAGAGGTATTTTTAGACTTAAAGGTTCCAAAGTGAAGCAGTTTTGGTTGAAGATGGCCATGGAAGGGGAAGGTTGAACTCTGAGGATGGTGGTAAATCCTCCTGTTATCAGCCTACACTTTTTTCAGAGACACAGGAAAGACTTCCAGTCATGCCCAGTGTCATTAAAAAGAAAGGAAACCTGGTGCATACAGACCCAACTTTGTCTAAAGGCTAGAAGAGATATAACTATGGGTTGAATCGTGTTCCCCTCAAACTCATATGTTGAACTCCTAACCCTCAGTACCTTAAAACGTGAGCTTATTTAGAGGTAAGGTCTTCATAGAAGTAATCAAGTGAAAATGAGATCATTATGGTGGGTCCTAATTTAATTCAAAAGGCCTTTCATCCAGGGAGAACACCATATGAGCTTGAAGATGACCATCCACAAGTCAAAGAGAGAGCTGAGGACAAACTCTTCTTTCATAGCCCTCAGAACAAACTGACTCTGCCGACACCTGGATTTTAGACTTCCAGCCTCCAGCAGTGTGAGACAAGAAATTCTTGTTGTTTAATCTACCTAGTTTGTAGGCCTTTGTTATGGCAGCCCCAGGAAACAAATATACAAGATACAGTCTCATAGCTGCCATCACAAAATACTCCTAGGACCTTTGTGGTGGTCTTATCTTATGCATTATTGGGTAGAATTTAGCCTATGACTAAACGAATCCCTGGCAAAGGTCCTGGGATGACAATGATTGGTTCTGGTGGGTTCCCTGAAGCATGTGTATGCCTGACTCATGAAGAATGATGGTCTGGATGAATGAAAGAAGGGGAGGGAATGCTAGGGGTAGACAACCAGAGTATGTGCTGCACCATCTGCCTGAAGGTCCATTCCTCATCACAGCTCAGATGCCAGTGAAGGGAGTGTTCTAGTTACTAAGGTTCCTTTGGGTCCTGAAGAATACACACACACAAATTACTCACATGAATGAAAAATCAAATAAAGCTACTCCTACAACATAAGCTAGAAGAGGAACCTAGTGCATTAGGGCAGAACTCAGTGGCCCCCAAGAGAGGAGTTAGTCCCTTCTACTTTAACCCTGGTTTGTTTGATTATACCCAGAAATGTTCAGCAAAGACAAACTTTCATGCTTGGTGTTTCAAATTAGCCCACTGGTTTGTTTTGTTTTGTTTTTGGAGACAGGGTCTCACTGTATTTCAGGCTGACTTCAAACTTGTTAAGTAACTCAGGTTATCCTCAAATTTAGGATCTTCCTTCCTCAGCTTCCCAGAGTGCTGGGATTACAGGCATATGCCACCGTGCCTGGCTTTAATTAGCTTTTAGACTTTAATGAGACTAATTTTATTCATTGTTCTTTACTTAGTTTTTAATATTTACATTCTTACTACTGTTTTTCTTAGAAATTATTTTTTACTTGGAAATAAAACCTAATTTATTTCTTATTATCCACAATGTTTTCTTGACCCCCAATCTGCCAGACAAAGGATAAAATGAGGAAAAAGGAAAAAATATGGACAGCAGTGAGCGCTCCACTCCACACATGCTCAGGAGAGTTGGGTCCCAGGTTTCCTGTGACTGGTCACTTGGAAAACAAAGCTCTAGAAGACAGGTGATGTGGTGGGTGGGTGGTTCCCATGACTCATCAGTTCCATGCCTAGAATCTCATTTCCTAAGTTCCTCTCTCTAAGCCTCAGGTCTGCTAAGTTTACTGGGTTTCTTTGGCAAAAACATTTTATCTGTCAGGGGATTTGTTCCACTTCCATCCTGTTCTTCCCAAGTGACATTTTGGCTCAGGGCAAACCTCAAATAACATAATGATGATGGGGAAGGATGGCCCAGTCCCCAAGCTGTCATCCTGCCTTTGCTGGAATCCTCCGAGGCCTTTCCCTCTGGGACAAGGGCCACCTGGCCTCTGTCACTGTCGCTCTTGCTTGGGTCCTGCCCAAGCATCTGGCTGTGAGCTCAGGGTTTCCTGAGGCCCTGTTATTCTGATCCTGTAACTCTTGCAGGTTCCCAGGTCTCTCAGCATGTGTGTGCCCTTCCTGTGGAGGACAGGCCCTTTAGTGGCCCTCCCTGTCTCTGGAAGATTGTGGCCCTGGGCCTCTCCTCCACAGCCCTTTCAACAGCTGATCTGCTTCCTGGAGTTAGGTTCTGACACCACTCCAAACACAGGGCAATGTGTGTCCAATACTCTTCTTCTCCCAGATCTCTGCAAGCACCTTCCCCAGTCAGGAAGTGTGGCCTGTACATCACATTCTGCAATTTGTCTTCTCAGCAGTTCATGGTACCTTCTACGATTAACTTTCATAGCTTATTTCTCAGTGTTTGGATCCACACTAAAAACAACTTCTGTCTTATTCAAAGGCTCCATTTATGCAGTAGAAAGCTGGCTTCTCATTACTACTTTTTCTACTGGGGGCTTTAAAATGTCTGTTATGAAAGTCAAAGCCAGCAACAACTTTCTTATTCTAGATAGTTTCCAACATTCCTCTGTAGGTCATGCACCTAGAAATTATTACTGCTTGACATTTGGGGTGAGAAGGGTAAAATAATGAAATTTAATGTTTTAATTCAGTATTAAAACATTACTCCATTATAAAATACTAGTTTTGTTGCTTTTTTTTTTTGATACTGGGGATTGAACTCAGAACCTTGTGTTTGCGAGGCAGGCACGGTGCCACTGAGCTAATTCCTGGCTCAGCTCTGTTTTGTTACTTTTAATTGTGTGATCTTGGGAGAATTATTTATTTGCTCAGAGGCTCAGTGCTTTCATTTACAAAATCGGAGAAATAAGTAGAGACTTCTTGGCGTGTTGTGAGGATGAAATGAGATAATTTGTGTAAAGTGCTCAGTGTAACACAGCACATAGTTCTTGATCCATTCTGCAAGAAGGATAAATGAATCGAAAGAATGTACTAGATATTTTGAACAACAGTGAGATGATTGTACATGCTACAAACACTAACAGATTGTAGACTGTCTTAGGACACTGAGTTACCCAAGCCACAGGAGTGGATTAAATTTCCAGGGAGAAAGTATCAGAAGCATGTGGCTGGGAATACAGGAGAATGTGATGCCAAGTAGTCGAAGTACAAAATCACTTCAGTAAGGAATCAATGGCTACTTTTGAAGCAAATGCTGCAGAGCTGGCTTCAGAGTCCAGGTTGCATCAGGATAGGGAATGAATGGTGGAAAAAGAACTGGAGACAGCAAGTGCAGACCACTTTTTTAAAGAAGGCTGCCTGTGAAGAAGGCTAAAGGGCTGAAGCTAGCAGGAGTCACAGAGTAAGTCTGAAGTTTGCGTTTCTAGGATGGGAGATGCATCCTATTTTACTAAGTAAGACACGATCGTAGTGAGGAAAAGAGGAAGGTGGGGAACCTGGAGCTGGTAGGTGGCAGGATGTCCTGCCCAGGGATTCCAGGGCTTAGATGGAAGCTCCAACAGAAGAGCTCACCTGTCCTTTCCCAACAGGAGGGGAGGTGAGAAGATGGGTCCAGGAGCGAGGTTGCATACAGATTCAGGGGAGGAAGTTGGGTGGATCCCGTCTGATGACTTCTCTTTTCTCTGTGAAGCAGTGGGCAGTGCCAGCTCCTTCAGGGGGGCAGGAACATGGATAAAGTTTCAAAAAGAGCAGCGAGGACTAATGGGGCTATCCAAAGAAGGGTGCTGCTCTGCAGGGCTCATTGCTAACCCTAATATAGCACATGATCATTATATTCTGGTTCCTAAAATAAAAACAATTTGAAATTGGGGAAGGAGAGTTTTCTGAGTATCAGAGATGACATGTGTTCCATTGGTGATATACACCGTTAGCAGAACACATGCATAAAGGCAGGGGGATAGCGTTTGCTGTGACAGGATTTAATTTGCACAGCTCTGTACAGTTACAGCTGAACACCAACCAACAGAACAAAGCACCTCAATGAAATGAGGCCTTTGATATTTTGATATTAAATACAGTGATCTGGTAAAATAAACAGAGAGTGAATCAATTTTAAAATGTCTGCAACTAACATTCTCAACACATTAAAAAATGTTCACCTTCCACTAGGTGATGTTTTGTTCAATTCGGGTAAAATTTTCTTTTTATTCCTATTTCATAAGGAAAATACAGAAAAGTAAATATGGTATGAGCTATATTTTGCTGTTAACATTTATTTTCTGGCTATGTCCAATTTTCTAGACTAGCTACAGCAGAAGTGAAAACTCTGCTTTTTTAATGTCTTATACCCTCTTTTTTGTCTTTAAGTGAGATGGAAATAAATATGTGTTTCTTTTTCTTCCTTTAAAAAGAGCGGGGGAATGGAATGATCGAGGAAGCAAGAGAAAAGCATAAATATTTTCTTGCCTGAGAAATCATTTTGAATTTATATATTTTTTTGAAGTAAAATGTTCAAAAGTGTAAAATCACAATTTTTCACACCTTAATTTTATTTTTAGTAGTAGATGTTTGCAGCACATAATGTTCACATTCCTAGTGTGGCGATGGTACATGTACAAACACATCTAAATTCCTTCTCATCCCTTTATCTTCCTCTTCCTCCCCTCTCACCTCCTGATCCCCTTCCCACTTCAGAAAGATCTAGCTCCGTACTTCCTATGAGCTGACTTTTATTTTGCTCTTTGTTTATAATTTGGGTTTTTCATATAAGAGAAACTTATGTAATATTTAAGCTTGTGGGTCTGATTTATTTCACTTAATATTATGCCTCAAAGTGCTAGCCTATCAAATTCTTTTTAAAACCAAAGATACCAGCCCCCACCCCACCCCCCACCCCACTTCCCCAAGTACTGAAGATTGAACCCAGACCTTCACACTAAGCTACATCCCTAGCCCTTTTTGGAAATTTTGAGACAAGGTCTCACTAAATTGTTAAACTGCCCAGACTAGGCTCCAACTTATGACCCTCCTGCCTCAGCCTCCCAGAGTGCTGGGATTTCACATGTGTCCATCACACCCAATGATACTAGTCTTTTTTCTATTTAATAGTTTTTACCACTCCTATGCTATACATACTAAGTCTTCTATAAGTTCATTACTAAAAACACTTCATTAAAGCCAAACTGTCTAATTATGAATCATTTAGGAAAGGATTCTCATTTAATCCAAAAGCTACTTAAATCAAATAAATGTTTTATCTCATTACAGGTACAAAACAGGGTTTTATGCATTAAAATGCCCATCCTTCCTTTCCCAGTATGTTCAGCCTGGATTTGAAACCTAACTCCACTACTGTCTTAGCCCATTTTCTGTTGCTTTAACAGAATACCTGAGACTGAGTAATTTATAAAGGAAAGAGGTTTATTTTGGCTCATGATTCCACAGGTGGGGAAGTCCAGGATCTGGTGGTTGCCTTTGGTGAGGGCCTTGTACTCCTTGAACTCATGGTGTGAAGCCTAAACGTAATGGATAGACTTGCTAATTCAAGCATGTCATCTTTTTCCTACTGGGTCCCAGTGATCCAGGCATTAAGCTAATTTCCAGGCTACCGAGTAACACATGTAGGCTATTTAGTACTTGGGCCTCTGTACCCCTCAAAATCTTGGTGAAATTTTGGTCTGAATACAAATTTCAGGATCTAGATGAGTTCAAAAGCCTTCCCACCACGTCTACTCATGACATGGCCCTGCTCCTTCTGCTGCTTCAGAGTCTAAGTCTTCTTGGTTCCCCTGTGGGTGGGCTCCATCCCTTCTCCTTTGCCCTTAGAATTTTGAACACTTCAACATTTTCTGATGCTCTGAGACTTAGCTGAAGAGTGGGAGTGACACAGGGAAGGACCCTATAGCATCCCATCCAGCCTACAGCTGTATTCATGGCCTCCAAAAATCTGTTCCTCTGCCAAGTGGGCACCCATTCTGTTCATTTCATATCATCCGGCTCCCCAGCTACCACATTCCCACTGTCTCTGACTGGACCACTCATGACAGCTCAGTCCCAGCCCTCGAGTCCCATCTTCTGGGACTCCATGAGACAAAACTGTCTGACACCGTGAACCTTGGGGAAAATGGACAGAATTAGCAAAGTTGCAGAATCACCTAATATACTCCACATGTGTACTAACTCCTTATCTAACCGAAATTATATGCCTAGGTCCTGCCCACTGGTCCAACTGGAGGAGTGGACAATTTGGGAGGAGTTAGCAAGAAACAAACTAAAGGCCTCTGAGCATCAAAGATTTACCAGGCTGGGGATTTAGCTCAGTGGTGCCATGCTTGCCTTGCAAGTGCAAGGTCCTGAGTTCGATCCCCAGTACCAAAAAAAAAAAGATTTACCATCAGGGCTTCCTTGATGAGGCTGCAAGTCCTGTGGAGCTTCTCCTTCCGTGTATTCCACCACTGCTTTGCATAAAAAGCTCTTCTAAATCACCAAGTAAATACTAACACTAATACCACCTCTAGAAAAATGACCAAAGAACAAAATCTGGCCATAGAAGGAGCCCTAGCCTAGGGCTTGTGGGTCCTCAACTTGAGCCCTCTCCTCTTGAAGCAGGAGGTGGGCTAGTGGTGAGGTCTGGACCTGGACTGTCTTTGACCAGGTGAGCAGCGAATGCAGATCTGGCCACACAGGCCTGGCCAACTCTCAGTGGAAACCACATCTGATTATTGAGTCCAAATGGGCCCGGAGAGGTGTGGGAGCTAAAAAGCCACAAAGCCCCTCTAGGTGTCCCTGGCCCCTCACCTGCTGCTACAGGACTCTGCTCTTAGCCTGTGGCTGCCCTCTCTGTACCACCTTTGCCCCGGGTACCAAGAGGGAGAGCTGAGACCAGGTAGCAATATTTAAAAACGCCTAATGAGACTTCTGAAGGCCCTGGAATAATGGGGGCAAAGTACCACACAGGGGGAAAAAGAAAAAGCAAAAACCAAGAATGATTCAAATCTCCATCAATGACCAATACTCCAAAAACAATGACAACAACAACAGAAACCAATAACAAGAAAAACCTGGGCTGTGGATTTAGCTCAGTGGCATGGCATCTGCCTTGTAAGGGTAAGGTCCTGAGTTTGACCGGTACTGAAAACGAAACAAAACAAAACAAACCCAAATAAACAAGAAAAATGTTACCTTTGCAAAAGCTCAGACCCTCCCAGGGCTCCTAATCAGCAGCCCTTCCTCATCCTTGGCTCACCAGAGTGACTCACCAGGCATCTCCATGCCTCAAGCCCCAGTCTGGCCATGTCCCATGCCTCTGCCACTCATTTCAGCTTCAGACCTTTCCCTGGCGCTGGCTGGACTGTTCCCAAGAGGACCCGCAGGAGGAGGAGTCAGCTCTTTAAAGGAGAAATCCACTCCCCTCACAAAGGCTCTCAAGACTCAAATGGATCCTCACCCAGTAATTATTATTTCTCAGAATCTGGGTTGGTCTAATATAAGAGGAGGCTCGGAACACCAAGAGCAGAACTAAAATTGTGCCACGTGACAAGCTAAGCCTATTTCTTTTTCAGTCCCATGAAGGCTTTAGAGGCTTGAGGATCCAATTTACCCATGTTTCACTTTGTTACCAGATATTATGGTGATGTGTTGTACAGAATAAGAAGGCTTATTTATATTTTGATGGCTTTTTACCATTTCATATAGATTTTTTGTCTCATTGACTACTTTAGGCTTCAGACTGTAGGCTACTTTGCCTGATGTTAATGTTGTTCTACTCTCCAGTTTTATAGTCTGCATTTCCCAAGGATATCTTTTTCATCTATTTTAACTGTCTTTTTGTTTTGTATGTCTCTCTTGTATAAAGATAGTTTGATGTTGCTTTTATCCAACTATATCTTTATTATGTTCTATGTTGTTTCCTCCTTTCACTGAATTTCATGATTTCCACTATTATTTTTCCTCTCTAAACTGCCTTAAATTTTCAACCATTTCAATTTGTTCCTTCATCAGCGTGTGGGCAACTTCATGGTTTCAAGGACTCAAGCCCCTGTAATCTTTTTTTTTTTTTTTTTGGTACCAGGGATTGAACTCAGGACCTTCCGGTTGTGAGGCAGGCGGCGGCACCACTGAGCTAAATCCCTGGCAAGCCCCTGTAATCTTATTGCTCTAGCACCTCTTATAGCCTTAAGCGTCATTGTCCTGGTCACAGAGCCCATCACCACATCAACACTGCAAACAGGTGAAAGGGAGAAGGGAGAAACATTCTTTAAGAGTAGACTCCATGCTGAGTGTGGTGGTACATATCAAGGTGGCTGAGGCAGGAGGATTGTTGTCAGGAGCAATGCTACATAATTTTAGGGAAAAATCCTAGTTCTCCTGCCTACAGGTCAGCTATGGCATTTTGAGACATGATTCCGTTTTGGCCCCTGGTCACAACTGAGACCTCAATGATCTGGTGATGCTGTGATTCTCCAGGACAAGATTACACCAGCTGAAGACATCCTGGGAGAACAAAATCTTCATCTACTCAGTTCCTCATTGTTCTTGGATTGTTACACCTTGTTTATCCCGATGTACGGAACTCTGTCCTGAGTCACTTGTTACATCTATTTCTCCCGATGTGCTGAATAAAAGGTGCAGTAAGCTAGGTGCTTTCGTCTTTGCCACCCAGAGCAGCACTGATCAGACCCAAAGCTCAGCTTCTTCTCAAACTCTCACTTTTCTACCTTTCCTGTAAAATAAGTTAATTCGCCTTGTGCTGCCGTGGCTCGCAGGAGACTAGGACTTACTGCAGAGGTCCTAGTAATGTCCCCTTTCCCTGTTCCCTACAGATTGTGAGTTTTAGCCCAGCCTCAACAATTAGCAAGAACCTATCTCAATATAAAAAAGAATACATCCCAAGAATTCTACATGTGATTTCCATTCATTCAACGGGCCAGAATTTAGTCAACTACCTGGAGCACTGATGAGGAGGCTGGGAAATATAAGGGGTGATACAAGATAAGTGTGCATTTAAAAAATTATTACAATATAAGACACACTGCCATCAATCCATTTCAAAATATTACCCCTCTCTGTGAACACATTTCATTCATGTGAAGCAGTTCTGGGCCTCTGGCTCTTTGCCAAAGTCAAGATGACCATGAAAGGTAAATGTTTTGATCAATTCAAGACACTGAGGTGGCTATGACAGCACAACTAAAGACACTCAGGAAAGAGAACTTCAGAACTGCTTCAGCAAGTGGCCAGCATAATGAGATAAATGTGTTCAAAGTGTGTGTGGGGGGGTATTTTGAGATTAATGACAATGTGTCTTTTATGGTAATAAAGTTTTTCAATTAAACATTACTGTATTTGTGCATTCCACCTTGTACAGCTGTGCCATTTAAACTACTCTCTCAAATGCATTTTCTCTGGTTTTCATATTCTGCCAACAGGGGGCACTAGAAGAGAACTGGACCATAGAAGAGAAGGGAATGCCTCTTCCATACTTGCTGGCTCTACCTTGGGGTCTTGGGCCCTAGTAGTATCAGTTGGTTCCAGTCTCCAACTTCTTTTGGAACTCGCAGAACCAGGCCCATTGCCTTCTTTGAAGTCTGAGTTGAGTCACTGCTCTGTAGGGCACTTCCTTTGAGTTCTAGGTTCTATCACTTTCACGCTTCTCTTTGTTCCCCAGCCCTAGGAGTTGTAGCTCCTCCCTGCAGGTCTTTCCTCAGTTTTTTTTTTTTTTTTTTTTTTTTTTTTTTTTGTACCAGGGATCAAACTCGGGACCTTGTGCTTTCGAGGCAGGTGGTGGAACCACTGAGCTAAATCCCCAGTCCTTCCTCAGTTTCACAAAAGTCCTGCTTGGACTTTTCAGTCTTTGAACATCTATTAAACTAATTCCCACCAGGTGCAGTGGCACACACCTGTAATTCCAGCTACTCAGGAGACTCAGGCAGGAGAAAGGCAAGTTGTTTGAGGCCAGCCTAGGCAAGTTACTGAGACCTTGTCTCTAAATAAAAAGTGCTAGGGATGTAGCTCAGTTTCACAGTGCTTGCTCAGCATGCACAAGGCCCAGGGTTCAATCCACAGTACTACAAAAAAGAATGAAAAAGAAGAAAAACAAAATTTCCCATGTTACCTTCTCTTTGTTAAGTACTGGCATGATTTCTGTCTTCCTTTGTGGATCCTACCTGAATGCTACCTGTAGCTGGTAACCAAGTGCCATTAAAAACTCTGTCATTTAAAGAAGAGGAGAATGAATACTGGGGACAGCTATCACTTCTCAGAGCAGAGTAGGATTTTTAGTACAATTTTAGCCTTCCCCATACCATACCATCCGTTCAAGTTTTGTTGGCACAGTTTTGAGCTTTTGTTCCAGATTTCTATACTTCATGCTCATATCATTTTAAGACTTCTTTACGCAGTTCCACTTAAACTCATAAATATTGTACTGTAACAATAGATTCAACTATATTTTACTGGTTTTAAGTTTCCCAATTTTTCTGCTATAATATCTCTTCCTGTTTCATAAGGTTATTTGATTCTTTTTTCTTCCCTGGAATTTTTTTTTATTTTTACAATAGATATATGTGTAATACCCATAATCTATGGGTACTAAGAATGTGTCTTGGAGTGCATGGGTATATATCCACTGGTGCCATGTGACTTAGAATTAAAATTATTTCACAGACAAAAACTTGGGGCAGGGCACTGTGGTTCAAGTGCTCATTCTTCCACAGAGGGGGACCCGCATGGCTGAAGTACAGACACTTGAACCACGTTCCAGGAGAGAAACCCCTGGCTGCTCTGCAGGTGTATAGGGAGCATGGAAGGGGGAGGGTGTGGATACAACAGTGGGTGTGTTAGTTACTTTTCTTCCATTGCTGAGACAAAATACCCGGCATCAAAAGTTAAAGGAGAAAAGGGTTTTTTTTGGCTTACAGTTCGTAGAGGTTTCATTCCATAATTGGCTGGCTCCAAGGCAGGAATGGCAAACAGGCATTGGAGAGGAGAAACATGGCACACACAAGGTAGCAAAGGAAATGAGAAAGTTTAACAGCATCTTGCTGCCCCTTTTAACTTATTCAGACTACCGAGGAATAGGGCGGTGCCAAACCATTCACTCACGTGTAGTGGTTTAGTAATCACATGCTCTTAATTCCAGCATCACGTATCCCAGATTCAGCTACTTCTGACCAAACGAGGCTTTGGGAGGACATCCAGACCCAAACCATAACAGTAGGGCTTCCTGGTTGAGGAGCATTGTTGAGATTTAAAGAAAGAGGAAAAACCCCTTCAGAGCTCAGCACCTGGTAGCAACCTGTTTTACTCAGACAACTTAGACCTAGTATCTGGGCTTCTTGCTCAGAGTTGAGGAAATGAACGCCCCAGAGATTCTGGATTTTCATTTTCTCAGTAACTTTTATACTAACATATAAAAGATTATTTGACCAGTGTGGAGTTCTAGAGTCAAAACACTGTAAACTTTACTCTTAGATGCAGAGTGTCTTGTATCTTTGAGGATTATGTAAGATCAGTGTGAAGCTCTATTCCACATTTTGCACAGGTTCAGAGTGCTTCTCTAGATTTCTTCTCATCCCAGAGGTTTGGGTAAGAGGTTTGGCTCTCCTCTGCAGCTACCTGTGTTCAAATTCTAACTCTATTGCTTGGATAACCTTAATTGGTTTGGAAAATCTAAACTCCCATTGCCTCATCTGTAAAAGAACAAATCATATTTCAACTGTATTGTGCTGAGCAAATCTTTCAAGTTCTTCTTTTGGGTTCCCTTGTGGCTGGGTCAAGCTATATGACTAGTTCTTAGTTGTGTTTTAGAAATGACATTTGTGGGCAGGGGATTTAGCTCAGTGGTTCCGCTGCCTGCCTCACAAGCTCAAGGTCCCAAATGTGATCCCCAGTACAAAAAAAAAAAAAAAGACATTTGTGGTCACTAACCAGGTTAGAATACTGAATGGCTGGTCTGAGACCCTCAACACGTTTCTCTCTCCCTCGCCTACCTTTTGGGATGATGACAAGCAAAGTTTAAGATGATAAGAACTGGCCGATTTGCATGCAGATATGAAAGGGCATAAGAAGCATCTTGAAATTTGAGACCTTGTAGGTAGGCCTGCTCTAACGTTTGTGAGGTATGGGGCCAGAATATAAAAGGAGACCTACATACACAGTATCTAAATACTTAAAAGTCACAAACCACACTGTGTAAGTCAGCCTTTTGTTGCTGTGACAAAATACCTGAGATAAACAACTTGAAGTAAAGGTTTATTTCAGCTCATGATTTCAGAGGTTTTAGTCCATGGTCTCTTGGCTTCATTGCTTCTGGGTCCATGGTGAGGCAGAGCATCATGAAAGGCAGCCTAATCAGAGCAAATCAGCTTATCTTATAGTGGACAGGAGGAAAAAAGAGAAAGACAGACAGAGAAGCTAGGAGTCAGGAACAAAAGCGACCCTTGAAAGGACTTTCCAGTGATCTACTTCCTCCAATGAGACACCACCCTATAAGATTCCTGACACCTGGGCTGGGGATTTGGCTCAGTGGCACTGCATCTACTTTGAAAGCACAAGGTCCTGAGTTCGAGCTCCAGTACCACACACACAAAAAAATTCCTGACACTTCCCAATAGTGCAATCAGTTGAGGACCAAGCTTTTAACACATGAGAATTTGGGGAACATTTATGATCCAAAGCAAACCATAACAAAAACTATTAAATAAAATATGTTCTAGTCTTCTACCTTGGCAAGTGTATTTACATAATGACAAAATTAAAGTCATGTAAAACTATTGTTTATGATTGAGAATTAGAGAACTGTCAAAGATGACTATATTTATTATATGTATTCTGGGTGTTCTTTGATGGGTTAACAATTTTCTTATGTGAATAAAAAATTAAGACAAAATTTATGACATTTGAATATATATTCATTTCAATAAGGTCATCATGCTAAATATGATCTTTATGTAAACTTGTTTTCTTCACAGCAATGATAAAATAATATAATTAGTCAAAATATGCAAATTAAATATATTTTCATCAAAATGTAAATTTAAGAAAATTCAAAAATCCAAATATTAAAATTATTTTAAAACATTTTTCCCATGGCATAATATTATCTATGAGAAGGTAAAATAAAAATTTAATTGATGAGCTTGTATAAGAAATTATTTAATAAACAAATAATTTTAATATTTTGAATTGTACTTATATCTTAATTTTATAGTTTAATGTCCATTTAGTTGCCAATATACATGCATCTAGAACTGATAAATCTAAACTCTAGTGTAATATGAATTGTTAATATTGCCAGATTTTTCTTAAGATACCATATGTATCTTTTGACAATGATACAAATTGGAACAGGAAAAGAAGAAAATGGGCATTTTGATTTTGCTGGGAAATGATACTTTGTTGTACAAAGATCTACTGAATTTAATGTGGACTGAAAAGCTCTGACAAGTTTGTATGTCTTTTTTTCTTACCTCAACACTTCCACCACTTAAGTCTCTCCTGCACTACACAAGTGTTCATCTCTGACATCAGCAGTAACACAGCTCACAGATCTTCATGGTTTCCAATGCAGTCACTTTTTCTTTTGACAGCATGTGAAAGATGTAGAGAAGTGTTTCTCTGGGGCCTGAGTAGTGTGAATAATGGCTGTTGATACTTAGTGTTATAAGTTGTGCTGTACAAGTGCTGAGCATCAGACCCCTAGTGACAGAGGGGCCCTCTGAAGTATAGGGCTCAGGGTTTCAGCCTCTCATATCCAGGGCTGAGGATACTAGAGAAGCAGAGTTGGAGAACCATCTGCTACTAAATTGTTAGGTTTGGCTTACAGTTTCAGAGGTTTCAGTCCATGGTCAGTCGGCCCTGCTGCTTTCGGACAGGACCATGGTGAAGCAGTTCATCCTGGTGGCAGCATGCAGCAGAACAAACTTTTCACTTCATTGCTAGAACGTGAAAGAGAGACAGGAAGGGGTCCCAACTTCCCCTCTCCAAGGGCACAGATGACCTAACTTCCTCCCACTAGGCCCCACTTCTTACAGGTTCCACCACCTCCCAACAGTGCCTCAGGCTGGAGCCCAAGTGTTTAACACATGGGCCTTTGGGGGACATTCTGGATCTGAACCATAGCAGACATTAAGATCTGAATGCCAAAAGCCAATCAAGATTAAATTCTGCAGCAAAGAATTAAATTTGTGAAAATGACCAAGATGCAATTTGTATAGGTAACAATTCCTCAAGATCAATATAATTATTACATATTGCATATATTACATATACATTATCACAAATGTATTCTATTAATAGAATTTAAAAAATACAATAAGTAAAAATGAAAAAAAAGGAGTTGTCTTTTCATTTAAATCTGATGATTTCAAGCTGCTATTGATAGAAAGAGAGAGGTCTAGTAGTGAGATACTTAGTAAACCAGACTTGATAAATTAAGAACAAACACTGGGGTATATCTATTGGTTATGAAACTGATGCAAAGCAAACAGATTGGAATTTAGATTTTGATAAAGTTATACTGCAGAAGAAACCACAGAACTTTAACAAACAATCCTTGGCCTCCACACTTGTACTGGCTGGAAGTAGACTGTGATGTCTTGAGGCTCCGCACAAGGGCATAATCTCCAACATCTTTTATAGATGTGGCCAAGGGAGGGAATGAATATGGAAGAACTGCTGGAGGCCACAAAAGAAAGAGAAATTCCACCAATGACTGGAATCAAGTCTGATCAAGGAAATCCCCCACAACTTCCAGAAAAGAGGCCCCTCTGCTCAAAATGCCTGTCCCATTATATTTCATAATTGGTGCTCACCAATGATTACTGTGTGTATACCATCAGTCCTTATTCTATTGTAGATGTGTAAGCTTTTTGTTACTGTGATTCAATACCTGAGAAAAACAACTAAGTAGAGAGGTTTATTTCAGCTCATGGTTTCAGAAGTTTCAGTCAATGGTCACTTGGTTCTGTTGCTTTTAGGACTGTGGTTAAGGCAGAAACATCATGATGGAAGGGCATGGTGGAGGAAAGGTGCTTAGCTTATGGCATCTAGGAAGCAGAGAGAGACAGCAAAAGAGCCCAAGAGGAAAGCATTGGGGAACAGGTATAGTACCCCTGTGATTCACTTCCTTCAACTAGGCACCACCTCTGGTTTCCAACCCAATAATGCCATCAAATTGTGATGAATCCATTGATGATGTTAGAGCCTTTATGATTCAATCACTTCCTAAAAGCCCAACAGCATCCAAGCTTTCAATATAATGATACTTTTGGGGAGACATATTGGATTCCAATCACAATATCCTGACCTCAATGTGCAATAGTATTGTGGGAGCATAATACAGTGGAGTTTTAAAGAAGGAATAATGCTCTTCTCTGAGGAGTGAGTTCTTGCTCTTATGGGACTGGGTTGGTTACTTCAAGAGTAGGTTGTCCTAAAGCAAGATCGGCACTTCTTTTGGGTCTCTTTGCATGTACCAGCTTCTGCTTCTGCGCCATTTTGTGATGCACACAAGAGGCTGCCACTACATGCCACTGCCATGTTGTTTGGACTTAACAGCCACCTGATCATGAACCAAATAAACTTTTCTTTCCACATTACATAGCCTCAGATATCCTGTTACAGCAACACAAAATGGACCTACATATGAAGTAAGCTGATGGAACTTCGGTCTTCTTTTCTTACAACATAAGAGGTTATCCAATATGGGAAGAAAGTGTGCTCCATGTATTTGGTGGCCAGAAAGGGAGACTGTTGTGGGTAAGACCGCCTCCCACCACAGACTATTCTCTTTATATAACATAGAGATATTGCTGTCAGTGCCCACAGCAGTGAGTGTAGTCTTACTGGGTTATGCTTTCCTGGCACAGGCTTTATAGTGGGAGCCCAATAACAGCCTCTCACTTGCAACCTGGACACCTTTCCTCATCTGACTGTAAGGCATATTAAAAATCTGGTACATCAAATATATATACAGTGGACCCTTGGGTTATGACTGGCCTAACATACCAACAACTTGGGTTACAATCAGAATTTTAGTTTTAAGTTACGACCAAAGTTTTGAGTTACAACCCAAATGCCAGTCTTTCCTGTACAAGATTGAGAAATCCTGGGCCAATGTCTCTCTAAGAACACTTGAGATCTGCCTGGAGAAAGTGTGGCCTAAAATTGTACAGGAGAGAGACTGGAGGCTGTGTAGAGGAACCTGAGCCTTCAGTTGACCCTGTGGTTGAGGACACTGTCACTCCAGCAGAGTCCATAGGCTTGCAGGTAGACAGTAGTGATGTTGAGGAACTGGTGGAGGAACACGCAGAGGAACTGTCCACAGAGGAACTTCAGCAACTCCTGGATGAGCAACAGAATGGCAGCTGAGGAGCTTTCTGAAGAGGAGGGGGAGCATCAGCAATCAGTGCAGCAAAGTTCTTCTTCTGAAATAAAGGAAATCCTGAAAAAATGAACAGAGCTACAAACATTTGTAGAGAAGACACAACCAGGCAGAGAAAAAGCCAACCATTGCATTCACTTGCTTAATGACAGTGTCATGACATGGCACAGAACAGTGTCACAGAAAAGACAGAAACAGAAAGCCATACACCAGTTTTTAGTTCTGAAAAGATGGAGACCTAGTGAGCCAGAAGAGGGTCCTAGGGTCCCAAGGAGAGAAAGGAGGACACCAGAGAGCCAGATTCCTGATGTTCTTATGGAAGGGGACTCTCCTTCCAAACACTAACACCTTCTGTTTCATCCTCCCTTCCTGCAAGCCAAAGACGTCAACTTGAGTGGTGAGTACAGTACGAAATGGTTGTTTCTGGTAAACCAGGCACATTTTATAACTTTTTGGTGAATACACTAGGAAGATTATTGGTGTTTCTGGTAAATTATGCACATTATACAGCCCTTTTTTACTATGAAAAAGGTTAGTTAAGGGGTGCTTGGGGAGGTTGGGGAGGCATTATGGGTATTTCCATCATATGATATTTTCAAGATTATAGTCTTGACTTAAAACTATCTTGAGTTACTCGTGGAGTTTGTAAGTCAAGGTTCCACTGTATTGCTTCATGAATGTGACAATTCATGTCTTTCATTTACTGCAGAAAAATTACAGTTGTTTTCTCTTTGAACATAATCTTATTATTTGAATTCCTTCCTCTGGAGTTCCTATTGGACACACAAGGGCTTCTACCCTACTGCCCAAGGGTACTGAAGACTGAATCCAGGGGTGTCTTACCAGTGAGCAGCAGCCCAGCACTCTTTTGGACAGTTGCCCCGACTGGCCTGGAACTCTGGATCATCCTACCTCAGCCTCCTTCCTCAATATCTGGGGTTACCGCTTCGCGTCACTGCAGCTGGCTGCTGTCTCTTTTTTTTTTTTTAGTACTGGGCATTGAACTCAGGTCCTTGCGCTTGTGGGGCAGGAGGCGGAACCACTAAACTTAATCCCTGGCACTCTCTTTCATATTGCCTTTCTCTCTCCTTGCTACATTTTGTGTAATTTTCTCAGATCTAATTGAAGGCTAGTATTATCTGTTTCTAATCTATAATAAACATATCATGATCTTTTAATTTTGTTGTGTATACTTTTCATTTTAAAAAATCCTATTATTTTTCAATTCTTCTGTTCATATTCTCTAGTATCTGCTATGGTTTGAATGTGTGCTCCAAAGTTTGTTTTAGTGTTTGTAATTTTACTTATTTTTATGTTTTAGTACATGTTTTCACTACATAGTGTTTACACCCCTTGTGTGGAGTTGGTACATGTACATAAAGCATCTTCTTCTTTTTAATCTCCTTTCCCTGCTTCTCTCCATCTCCTGACCCCTTTTCCATAGGAGATCCCTTTTCCAAAGCTCTATTTCCTATTACCTATCTTTTATTATCTCTTTATGTATGATGTGGGCTTCTCATAAAAGAGAAAACAGGCAATATTTAAGCTTGTGTGTCTGATTTATTTCATTTAACATTATGGTATCTCAAGGTACATCCATTTTCTTACAAATGACTCCTTTATCCTTCTTTATGACCCAGTAGTATTCTATTGTGTATAAATACCATATTTTCTTTTTCCATCTGTAAATTTTAATTTATCTCAAAGTTTATTGTTGAAAACTTAATCTCCATTGCAGCAGTGTTGAGAGGTGGGACCTTTTAGAGGTGATGCAGTCACGAGGGCAGAACCTTCATGAATGTATTACCTTTATCATGGGAGTGGGTTTGTTACTGACAGCAGGTTTGCTATAAAACTGAGTTCACCCTCCTCTTGCTCTCTCTGGCGCTTTCTTACCATGTGATGCCTTCTACCATGCTGTGATGTAACAAGGCCCTTGCCAGATGCCAGCACTATGCATTTGGACTTGCCAGTCTCCAGAAGTGTGAGCCAAATAAAATTCTGTTCATTATAAATTATCTAGTCTCAGGTATTTTATAGCAGCATAAAATGGACTAATGCACTATGTTATTCTTCTCGTGGGGTTTTCATTCTTTCATTATTTCAACATACATTTTTCTATTTTCCTTCAGATAGTTGTTTCATTATTATGAGTCCTTGGATCTTTAATCTTCCTATTCTTTGTTGCTCCTGGTTTATAGTACCCTTCCCAAAACATCTGCCCATTTTCAGTAGGTAAAAATCGTTTTGTGAGACACTTGAATATGACCTGGATTAGGGGAATGGTCTTTATAGATTCTAAACTTGTGCCCAAAAGACTTTACTTTTTCACCAGAGATTCGTAGACCATGGGACCACATTTCACTTAAACATTGAAATCTCAATTGCACAGGGCAGTGGGAACGTCTTATTTTTCAGATTATTTTTCTTAAACTTTAAATTTAGGGAGAAACAGACAAGTTTCTTTTGTTTTGTATCTTTATGAGCACAGATTTTCTAGGATGGCATAGTTTCAATCACTGCATGGAAAATGTTCCCTCATGCCATGAAATTGCCAAATTAAGTGGCAATTTAATTAAATCATCTCACCCCATGGACCTCCTTCTCCCTTTTTTAGTTGTGCTAGGGACTAGTGAATCCAGGGTCATGTGCATGCTAGGCAAGCACTAAGTAGTCTACCAATGAGTTACTCCCTCAGCTAGCCATATACAGGTATGTATGCAGGTATGTATCTGCATGCATATATACAAAGTCTAGCTATGCTTGAGATCCTCCCTCCAGCCTCTGTAGTACCTAGGACTGCAGGGGCATATGGAACTCTCCTGACCGCTTGTTATATGTGAAGTATTTCTGTTTTAAACTTTGCTTTTGTCTATAGTGGAAAGAATGTTATTATTTGGCATTAATAGATAGGTATACATATTGATCCTGCCACTTAATGACTGTGTGAGAGGTTGGCCATAACTGAACTTTTGAGGCTGATTTCTTATCTAAAATGGGGAATAATGTTATCTTCATAGCATTCAGGAATTCTAAATTAATTTCTAGAAAAGCAGATAATATAGACCACTATAGAAATGAATTATACTATCTTTTTTCCTATTTCTTCTTTGACTTCTGTATCTTCTTATCATTTGTTGTAATTTAAGTTTAATCATCTGGCTCCCATTAAGTCATGCCTTTCAAATAATTTTGAAAAAATTCATTCATTTTCAGGATTTTATCAACTGCTAAATCTGTATTATCCTCTTACTATAGCAGCATTATCACAGTTGTGACAATGATTAAGTGAGATAACCAAGCACTTTATTAAACAATAGATGCTCAACAGAAGCTATTATTACATTTTTCCCATCCTTCCTAGACATTTTTTTTTGGTACCGGGGATCAAACTCTGGTCCTTGTGCTTGCGAGGCAGGCGGCGGAACCACTGAGCTAAATCCCCGGCCCTTCCTAGACTTTTATATTTAATCTCTAAGATACAAATCATCCCTCATTTCCAAGCTGGCTTCCTGTTACAGCCTTTCTGTACACAAGGATGCTACCATTTTCCCAGTCTTTCAGGCCTGAAAATCTAGTCCTTGAGCTCTGCTTATCATCTACCTTAGTAGTCTACAGATACAATATTTCCTGCAAAATATTCCTCATACTTATTTCTTTTGCTCCATAATGACCCTTTTTCCTGAATCCTGTATTATGGACTTAATGCTTGTGATCTCCTTCCTTTTAAAATTCTTAGCTGGGAGTGGTGACACCTGCCTGGAATCCTAGCACTTGGGAGGCTGAGGTAGAAAGATTACCATGTGTTCAAGGCCAGCCTGGACTACAAAGCGAGTTCAAGGCCAGCTTGAACTACATAATGAGATCTTGTCTCCAAAACCTTAAAAAAAAAAACTTAAACAGAGAAACAAATATGTAAATATTCTTATGTTGAACCTTACTCCACAATGTGATAGTATTTGGAGATGGGGCCTTTGGGAAGTACTTAGGTCACAGTGGTAGACTTCTCATGATAGGATTAGTGTTTTTATAAAGGGAGACAGGAAAGTCCTTTCTAACTCTCTGTGGTCCCCTACATGAGGACAGAGTAAGAAGACCACAAGAAGAAATAGATCAAGAAGAAAGGCTTCATTTGAACTCAACTATGCTGGTAGCCTGATGATTTCAAGACTTGTAAACCTTTAGAACTATGAGAAAAAATTTCTTTTGTTTAAGCCACCCTGTCTGTTGTCATTATAGCAGCCCAACTGCACTAAGATACTTTGATAACTACTCATGTCAGAGTTAGTGCAACAACCTTTTAGCTGGTTTCCATATGGGCCAGGCTTCATGGTGTTGTCTATTTCTTAAATACTGTTTTCCTCATGTTTCTTTTCTGAAAGTTAAGATAACCATGCTTTCCAGTCTAAATTTTCATGCTTTTCAAATCTCTGTATAATCAAGCTTTTTCTATCTATGCAACTTCGTTTCTCACTCTTAACGTGCCATCTTCCCACTATCCTATGACCATAACACATTTGTTAATCTAAACTTTTGCTTCGTACATTTTTGTACCCAAATCCCAACCATAATTTAAGGTGAAGCCTAAATCTAAGTTTATCTCCTACCTTGCTAAATTTATAACTGTTAGGCTGTGATTATTTTCCTGTCAGAGGTACAGTAAATAAGGTGACTTTCCAAATGGATTCTACTTGCAGACAAAATGCTGGTCTTTATTTTTACTGCAGTCCTGATACCTTAGCACAAAGTAGATGCTTAATAGATACTTATTGACCAAAGTCTTCTCTTCCATGGCCTGTTATTTAGTAGACTAACACTCACAGGTACCTCCATCTATAAAAGAAATGGGAAATCCAAGACAATTTTTTTATATGTTAAGAATTCTGGTAAAAAAATTTTATTTGGTGAAAATTTCAAGCAAGAGGCTAAGCTTTATAAATTATGTTTTTAAATTATACATACCTATGTATTTCAAGCAGTTATAGCAGGGATACAAATCTACTTTATGCAAGTTATTAAATTATTGATCAATTTTCAAAAATAGTTTACTACTTCTGAGACTTATAAAGTTTCTACAGATAAATAGAACACAATGAAAATGACAATGGGAGCATATCTTATTTTTGGAATGTTATCTAACACTATCTTGTCACAAAGAACTGCAGCTAGTTTTATATGAATTGGGCTTCAACCTCAGAAAAAAAATGTGAAGCGCTTTGCTTGCTACTGATATGGTGGTTTATAATTCAGCAGATTGTCTCATGGTGCTTGAAGTCACCTGAGAAACCACCAGGTGAGTTGAATAAATGAAGACGTAACACAGAAGATATTTTTCCGAAAAATGTGGGTTTTGAGAGAAGTCAATTACACAGTGGACCCTTGACTTATGAACTCAATTTATTCATGAGAGCTGGCTATAATTCAAGTTGGTTAGGCTCCTCTATACAGCCTTCAAAGTCTCTCTCCTGTATACAAGCAGATCTCAGTGTTCTTAGAGAGACACTGGCCCAGAATTTCTCAATTAACCCCACACAGAAAAGGATGTTGTAATGTTCCTTCCAGAACTCTTCAAGGGTTAAATCTGTATCTGACACTATTTGCAAGCACAAGTGGCCGGCATTCAGTTCATAACTCATGACTTTGGTAATAAAACTAAAATTCTGGTCGTAACCCAAGTTGTTCGTATGTCAGGCTGGTCCTAGTGTCCACTATATGTTTAAAAAAATTAAATACTCAAATTAACTATGCTGTTATATTACATAACTCATTTTATTTTGTGTTGTTAATTAGACCCTATGAGGATGAATTTTAACAAGCACACCTCCCAAAAATGGACAGGAACTAGCCACATGTTTAAATTACACAGAGCTAAAAAAATTATTGGTGGAAATAAGAAATCAAACAAAAGATAATATAATACTAATGGATAATGTAAAGGGTTTATTTCTAAAGATAATAGTATTGACAATTTTTTTTATTTCCTCATAAACATCTCATATCTGTTTCTCATTGTGAGAAACTCATAATAGGTAACACTACCTTGAATTCTGCTAAATATATCACACTAAATAATTTTTGCCTAATTTTTGTGTCAGACTTTGAAAAACTCATCTCTCAATTTACATACTTCTTAAAAAATTAAGCAAAAATAATTTTCAAAGGAGCTCTGGGGGAATATTCTCCTTCATATACTTTCACAGGAAGCAAAACCTGCTCCAAAATTTAGTGAATAAAATAAGCCAATTCTTACTTGACATAACTGAGATTTAGAATTAGACATCCTTTCCCAAATACTTAGGTAAAGCCATGGCAATTATTTTATTTAAAAAATTCTGCCTAGCCAAAAAAAAAAGTTTCTGCCTAGAGGAATGATGTCTTAAGTGTAAAATGTACTGTGAAACAGGCAAAGAAAGGAACGATGATTATGGTAAGGGAGTGCCAATGACAAGGCAATGGAAATGTGAATGTACTCTCCTCAGAAAGCTATTGGAAGAACTTGAGTGAGCATCTGAGGGAAAAAAATGCAAGTCATTGGCCTATTATTGAGAACCCTTCCAGCTTGGTTGCTGAGACAGATTTGCTATTTACATTAATCTTTGGTGTATTGGACTGCTACAATGAAATAAAACAACAAATGTTTTTTCTTTTATTGTAGGTTTCAATGTCACATGGTCTTTTACTAAAAGCCCTTTAATTTTGGGAACATTTTTAACGACTGTACTTTTCCTATGGCAATATAGGTAATCTGCTTAATTTATTTACCTAAATGGTTGAACTATTTAGTTGTTTAGAAAGGCCTTTATTTTACATTTTGTTTAGTTTTTTTCCTCAGAAGAATCCTAGCTCTCTAAGATCTTAATACTCTGCCTCTACAAAAACTCAAGTCTCAATCTATAGTACTGACAACTAGAGAGACCCGCACTTTAAAAAGATCAGGAAATGTTCACTCGACTTTTCATAACTACCTCAAACATAAGTATAGTATAATAGCTTTAAGGGCCTCAAAATTAATCTCTGGTCAAGATCATTTAGAAATGTCAGACTTAAAAATTATTTGTTTTTAAAACTACTTGCTCTAATAACTGTATTCTGTAGGTATTTTGTGAGCATGTTTGTACAGATGTACAGTGGACCCTTGATTTACAAACTCAATTCATTCATGAGGGCTGGTTGTAACTCAAGTTCGTTTTAAGTCAAGACTATAATCTTGGAAATACCATATAATGGAAATACCCATAATGCCTCCCCAACCTCCCCAAGCACCCCTTAACTAACCTTTTTCATAGTAAAAAAGGGCTGTATAATGTGCATAATTTACCAGAAACACCAATAATCTTCCTAGTGTATTCACCAAAAAGTTATAAAATGTGCCTGGTTTACCAGAAACAACCATTTCGTACTGTACTCACCACTCAAGTTGACATCTTTGGCTTGCAGGAAGGGAGGATGAAACAGAAGGTGTTAGTGTTTGGAAGGAGAGTCCCCTTCCATAAGAACATCAGGAATCTGGCTCTCTGGTGTCCTCCTTTCTCTCCTTGGGACCCTAGGACCCTCTTCTGGCTCACTAGGTCTCCATCTTTTCAGAACTAAAAACTGGTGTATGGCTTTCTGTTTCTGTCTTTTCTGTGACACTGTTCTGTGCCATGTCATGACACTGTCATTAAGCAAGTGAATGCAATGGTTGGCTTTTTCTCTGCCTGGTTGTGTCTTCTCTACAAATGTTTGTAGCTCTGTTCATTTTTTCAGGATTTCCTTTATTTCAGAAGAAGAATTTTGCTGCACTGATTGCTGATGCTCCCCCTCCTCTTCAGAAAGCTCCTCAGCTGCCATTCTGTTGCTCATCCAGGAGTTGCTGAAGTTCCTCTGTGGACAGTTCCTCTGCGTGTTCCTCCACCAGTTCCTCAACATCACTACTGTCTACCTGCAAGCCTATGGACTCTGCTGGAGTGACAGTGTCCTCAACCACAGGGTCAACTGAAGGCTCAGGCTCCTCTACACAGCCTCTAGTCTCTCTCCTGTACAATTTTAGGCCACACTTTCTCCAGGCAGATCTCAAGTGTTCTTAGAGAGACATTGGCCCAGGATTTCTCAATCTTGTACAGGAAAGACTGGCATTTGGGTTGTAACTCAAAACTTTGGTCGTAACTTAAAACTAAAATTCTGATTGTAACCCAAGTTGTTGGTATGTTAGGCCACTCATAACTCAAGGGTCCACTGTACATTTATCTAAGATGAAGCCCTAGGAGGAAATGAGATTTTCCTAATTCTATCCCCATAGTCACTATCAAACTACATTTCATAGATGTAGAATTAGTAAAACTACATTTAACAGCAAGAATATGCCACAAACAAGAGACTATTTTTCCTGTCCTCTGAAACAGGTAAAAGCAAACATGAATTTGATATGGCGGGGAGAGTACTGGGGATTGAGTCCAGACCTGCATGAATGCTAGGCAAACACTCTACCACAGAGCTACAGCCTGTCCTTTTTCTTTTTTGAGACGGTCTCACCCAGTTGCCCAGGCTGGGCTCAAACTTGCAATCCTTTTTCATTAGGCCGCTGAAGAGCTGAGATTACAGTTACACACCACTATGCCCAGCTCGTTTCATCTTTTAATATATCACCTGTTTGCCGAACATTACTTGTTAGAGAAATACAAACATACCTCCGATACTGTGTATTCAGTTCCAGATCCATGCAGTAAAGTGAGTGAGATCAATCTTTTTGCTTTTCCAGTCATAGAAAAGTTATGCTTACATTGTACTATAGCCTATTAAGTGTGCAAAGTACATTATCAAAATTAAAAATGCTTTATTGCTAAAAACACTAATGATAATCTGAGCTTTCACCATATGCTATTGCTAAGTGGCACTGCTAAGATTTACTCAAACAGGTTGTCACAAATCTTCATTTGTAAAAAAAAAGCATTATCTGTAAAGTACAGTGAAATGAGGTATGTTTCTACATGAGCTTGTCTTTAAGAATCGTTTTATCTAATATCATATAATCTAACTTAAACTATTGGTAGAATGGGTGCATCAAAAATAGGTATGCAATTCTTTGCATCTCAATGGTTTAATCTGACACTGTCATTCCACGTTTTCCAGAAAACTGGTACAAGTCTGTTCCTTCACTTAGTATTCACCTCTTCTATTGTACAATTTACTTGTTGACTGTGTTTCCCAACATCATCCCACATCCTGTAGAATGTAAGCTCTACAAAGGCAGGGAGCTTTGGTTTTGGCTACTGTGGTATTTTAAGTGCCTAACACAGTGCCTGACTAGTGGCACTCAGAAAGATGTAATGGGGTGTGATAGGGGAACAGACAGTCTGGGGCTTTGTAGGCCAATCTAAGGACTTGACTTATTGAGTGAAATGTGGAATGCCAAGCAGAGGAATGCTGTAATCTGATTTAGGGTTTAAAACCATCAGTCTGAGCTGGGTGTGGTGGTGCACGCCTGTGATCTCAGCACTTGGGGAGGCTGAGGCAGGAGGATCACCATGAGTTTGAGGCCAGCCTGGGCTACATAGTGAGTTCAGGGCCAGCCTAAACTACAAAGCAAGACCTTGTCTCAACCCCTCCCCCTAAAAAAAGCATCGTTCTGGTTGCTATACTGGGGATGGACTGTGGTGGGCAGAGGTGGAAACAGAAACACAAGGCAACTACAATAATTAAGGTACATGAAGGCACAGGAGAGTGAAAGCAGGGTAAATAAGAAGTGACTGCATTTTAAATTATTCTGAAGGTAAAGGAAACAATTTCATGATGGCTTGGATGTGGAATGTGAGAGAAACAGAGAACTCCAGGGTGACAAGAAGGTTGTTCTGGCTTGAGCAATAGGAAGAACTGTGTTGTCATCAACAGACTAATCAAAGATTGTGGAAGGAGCACATTTGGAGGTAGGGCAAGGGAAGGTTAGTTCAGTGTTAGACATGGTATGTTTTAAGATATTTTGTTAGATAGTGGGCAGGTAGGTCTGTGGCTAAAATTCAGGGAGTGTCCCAAGCAGAGGACATAAATTAAAGGTCACTGTATATGAATGGAATTTAAAGTGAGCACAGATTAGAGAAACCAGGCATGAGCACCCTGCGGCTAAAAGATCAAGAGGGAATGATTTTTATTACAGAACTGGAAAGAATCTTAGGTTTTTCTCAGGTAATAAATGCCCCGAAGGAAAAAAATCATTGCCAGGTGATGTTACTTTGTGAAAGACAGGTAAAAACAAGCAAATTATGAACGTAATTTAAAGATAGAATTTATTCTCTGATGGTTTACTCATGCAAACTGCACATAAAAGAAAATAGTACAGTTTGTGTAACATTGCAAATATAAGGACTCAAAATGCTAGGTACAGTAGAGTGACATCCTGAAAGTCAAAATGGAATTTGTGTTTATACAACTAATAATGATTTTTATTTGCTGAGTACAGACTGATTTACAATGAAAGTTTTGCTAACCTTGGTAAGCTCATTAACCGTTTACATGACTTCTTACATCTATGTAGTCTTATTTTACAGTTGCAAGAATTCTGTTACCAAAACTTTAACTTGCATAAATAAGAGGGAAAAAAATGCAGTGAAGGACTTAGGAGAGTGAAAAATTGAGGCTTTTCCTAACTCACCCAACTACAATAAAAAATAAGCCTTCTTGTAGAATTCATATTTTGTGCCTTTGAGATCAACTCAGTGTAATTATAGGAAAATCATGATTAGAAATTATTTTAAAATAATGAAATCAGTTAAAAATGAAAAATTTTAGAAGTAGATCAACTAAAAATATTCTCATTTTTAATACTCCAACAATAAAATTCCTATTATCTTCATACTTAAAAATCCTGAAATGTCATTTGTGTAATTTGTATGTTTCCCAGTTTGGAACTTAGGCAGGTGGGATACTCCCTTGAATTATCAAGGATATTCCATACAGGCTTTTAAAATGTCAGTCTCATTAGGAGATGGCACTGAGACCATAGCAAATGGTGTAGTATGGATGCAGAACAAACTTACTATAAATGTATTACATATATTTACATGATGGAATCCTGCTTGAATGCCAGAAGTTGCTACTGGGTAGGACTCAACTATTTTACAAAGTTTTCTTACGCACATCTACTACTTTTTAATTTTTATTGTTTAACAATTTAGTCTATTTAAAATATTGTACTGTATTTTGAACATAACTGCAGAATAAAAATAGATAATGGCACATTAGAAAACTCAGTATCCCACAGATGATTGGATAATGAGAAAAGTGTACCTACAATCATCTCATCAGAAACAAGCTACATCATGGAATGTTAGTTATCCAAGCCTGCACATAATGACATTTTTAAACTGCAATCATCTATTGGCCAGCATCACACTGAAGGCATCGTTAAACATTGAAGCAAAGATTGCTGGCATTAACTATTGAAAGACACACACATACATACACACTCTCACTCACTCATTCACATTTCCCACATTATAATTACATTATTCTAAAGATAGATACTGATTTTTTCCACAAGAAACATTATCAAAATTTGCTACTAAAAGATGACAGTGCTTTCACAAGAATAAGTACAAGTTAGCTCGCAAGTACAAGACAATGGGGGTAAACAGTCTTAAATGTTCTAAGTAGAATTTTAGGCTTTTCTGGCAACCATACCATACTTGATTATGCATAAACTTCTCAGTTTGTAACCTGAAATCTGCAAAAAACAAAAATAAAACAAAAAACTCCAAATAAGAGTTAATTTAAAAAATTATTAGATATCTGATAACCCTGTATCATACATTATATTTCATATTTTCAGCCTCAAAACGTAAGTTTGAAACACTGAATTTAAGACTTAAAAAATAAAGTCAATTTTGAAATGCTGAATTTTTCAAAATTTTTTTCTACTTAAAATCTTAAAAGAAAATGCAGTATTATTGACCTTATTTAGTTTAAGAATGCGCATAAAAGCACTGTATGTCTTTTACCATGTTTTCACTAAAAAAGGTGTTAATATTCTTCCTTTTGCATAATGTGCAAAATAAAAGGCAAAAAGATTAAAAGAAAATTTATCTTTCTCTTGCCTAGTGCTTTATGACTTTGTTTGCATTGCAAAGTCAAGAGTCCCTATGCAAAACTTTGGTACAAATGATAAAACTACCATTACAGTCCAGGGTTAAGGAGTGGGCAAAAAATGGAAGTGGGAAGAGATTCATTAACACCCCCATTTATTAAAACATCACCAAATTAAAACCAAAATAAGCCACAATGAATTATAATATAATATACACATTGAGCACAGAAAAATTAATAAATCTAACAATATTTATAAAAAAAGCAAAATCAGTCTTTTTCCAGACTTTTTAAAAAAACTGTTGTTCAGTCTGATCATCAACTGCTGCTACATCAACTTTAGAGCCAAATTTAATTTCAAGTAAAAAAAAAAAATTACAACCACAGATTTCGCATAAATGGAAACTGGTCTTTCCTTGATTTCCCTTTGAAGTCACTAATGAGTATCTAAAACCTAATGAGTATCTAAAATTGTTGTACTGCAGGTTTTTAATCAACTTCCTGAGGGCTGTGACTGGGAGGAAGGAGCCATGACAATCTGTGAAAGCGCAGGCTCTGTACTCTGGTCTGCCATCTGGGTGAGCACTGAAGTGGCCACAGCTTCTGCCTTTGAGGTTGAACTGACTCCATTGGATGTGCTGACAGAACTATGCTGTATAGCTTCTGTATGTGGACTACTTGGCACCGAAAGGTCTTCTGAACTATCATCTTTATCAGCAGCTGAGCAGAAAAAAAAAAATCGTTCATTTTCTTAAATAAAGGATCTATTAAAAAGTATCATTAGGCTGAATCAATATACCAAGTAAAAAGTTAGAAGATATTTTATAAAACTGATTAGACAAACCAGTGTGATTGGAGTTGAGTAACTGAAAAGGTAGCTGTAAGTCACAAAGTAGGCAATTTTTACCTGCAACAGGTCAAACAGAGGAACAACCATACATATGGGAACATCTGAGTGTCCAGTGTTTCACAGAATAGAGCTCAACAAATATGTAGTAAATAGTGTTAAAGAAAATGAGGTAGGAGTTTGATAGCCTCTTACAGATATAATCAAATGTTTATAAGCATCACATTTAATAAAACCAGTGTTTGGCTAAATGTCATTCTTATTAAAAGATATAACCACATGCAGAAACAGAATGAATCTTACGTACAAATTATATTTTAAAAATTATTCCCTCTGCATTCTCCAGAATTATACTATTCTGGCTGACTTTCTGTCTACTGCAGTCATGGATGATTACAACACCTGATTCTAATGATGCATACACATGAGAATAAGCAATATTTATAGTCTAAATGCCACCAGCTGTTAGAATTGTATGAATTAATTGGGATTCAAATAAAAATCCATATAAAACTCTAGATAATGCAAATGAAAAGATATTCAGGAAAGGGCATTCTAAATATTTATGAAAATTAAAAAACACGAATATTTAGCCGTGAACAACAAATCTCTTACACATTCTTTATGTTAGCAGAACAAAATCCAGTAATTTCAGTTAGTGAAAAATGTGTTATGTGCAATACACACAAATATTTATAGTATCTGGTAAGAAGACATAATGTTGACATGAATATCTGTGAACCCAGGCCCCAGTTTTGGACAGAACATTGCCAGTGACACTGCTGCTTCTGGACACTCCTCTCCTTGCCAGAGGTCATCACTATCCTGACATTCCTTCAATTAGCCCCCTGTCTTTTCTTCATAGATACTGTGTTGGTATGCCTCCGTAGACAACATGGTTTAGCTTTGTTTATTTTTAAACACTGTAAAAACAGGATCATAATGGAATGTAACTTTTTTCAGTTGACATTAAAAATAATTTTAATTAGGGCCAGGGATGTAGCTCAATGGCACAGTGTCTGCCTGGTAAATGTGAGGTCCTTAGTTTGATCCCAAGTACCAAAAAAAAAATTTAATTTAGTGTTTAAACACGACAAGATGAAGGCTTTCTATTACATCTGGGAATGCAGACTGCTCTGCTTACTGTGGATCCAATGCCCATAATGAAAGTCAATTAGTATAAAACACTGGACCTTATGAAACAATGATTTCCCATGATTATCCCATGATTTGTAATGAAGATGGAGAGAAAGAATAGCTGGCAAGCTTATGCTAAAAAAAAAATTTTGTCATTTAGAGAATTTTTTGAAATAGTGTTCTTACAGTATTTTGACACACTGTCTCAAATACACACATTTTTAAAAACCAAGTTTCAAAACACATAAATGAGATGTAATCCCATGTTTTCTATGTGTTATAAATGCAAAACTATACCCCCTGGATCAAACTTGACTCCAAGATATAATTTTAAAAAGGTATAATTATATAAATATAGAGCAGAAATAATACTTTTCTGATCAAATAATGAATATTATAAAATACAATTCAGTTCTTTAGGTAAGCAATACAACAGTTACATGTTCAAACTGGCACTGATGGTTTAACTGGAGAGAATACTAAGAAGCTTTATTTATTTATTTCACCATTACTATTCAACTGAACAGACAACCTTTCAAGTTTTGAGGATGTATCAGCTTTCAAAACCAAAGATGCAGATGGATGATGAGTAGTATAAAAAAAAAATATATATATATATATATAATATATATGTATGTATACTGGAGGCAATGACTCAACATAAAACAGTAAATTATAATATCTACAAACCTTCAGAATTAGGCAAAGCAAATATTTACTCAGTACAAAGAGATATTTATAAATTATGTAATTATAAATTTTATATATAAAATACCTTCACATTGTGATATATCTATGTCCAGTTCTAGAAGGTGAGGGGAGAAAATTATTGGTATAATCTTATGTACTAGAAAGATACAAGAAATCAAACTGCATTAAAAGAGCCACTTTCAGCTTTATTTATGCCAAAAGAAATCAGACATTTGACAATTCTATTTCTATAAAGTTCACTGCCTATGTTCATATACATCTTCAATATGAAATTATTAGTGCTCAATTAGAGTCCAAGAAACTTTCCTTCCTAGTTATAATTATGGAGACAATAATAATTATTACATATGCCCAGATCTAAGGAATATAAATTTATGACAGTAATACCACTGTAGTGCTTTATTCTTCAAGAAACTCAAATATTAAAGTGTTATTATCTTCAACTGGGTTTTATATTAATTTAGGGTGGCCAACAGTCATGGTTTTCCTATGACTGGGAGGTTTCCTAAATGTGGCACAGGATTTTCAGTGTTAAAACTGAGACCTTATGCGACTTAGTAGTCTTTGTCACCTTTAGCTGCAATATTTTGTAATATTCCTTACATTCTACTAAATGTCAGTTTTCTTTCATAAGTGTCTGGAAAGATTCATCTAGTTTTATAGTTCACCACCTTTAACAACTTCTGTGTGCTACATGATGAAGAGTGTGAAATCTGAATTTCTCCAAGTTATATTCACTTAATCTCTATGGCTACCTTAACTATTAATCAAGAGAAATCAGATTTATTTTAAAGATTTAAAATTTGAAAATAGCAATTAAAATTCTACAAATTCTAAGTATCTCTTAAGAGCTGAAGAGAATTAATCTCAAGATACAACTATCCTTTACTGTACCTCAATTTAATTACCTAGATAACTACACAAGAACAAGGTAGAAGTATTTCCAAAAAACAAAAATGTCTTACTCATTTCTTGCATCCTCACAACTGAATACAAAATGTATTCACTTAAAACTTATTAATTGATGCCGCCTGCCCCATAAGTGCAAGGACCTGAGTTCAATCCCTGGTACCAAAACCCCCCCCCCAATTTATTAATCAAGATTTGCAGTTTTTTTTTTTTAAGAGTAGGAAGTTTGAGAGAAAGAAAGCTTCTGCTTAAGTGAGACAGAAGGGGGACCTGAAAGTGAGTTGCCTCTGCAGTTGTTTAAACAGTAAAACTACACATCTATATAATACAAGTATCTTGATAAATCAATTGTTAAAATGAACAATTGTTTTGCATTTATTGGGCAAATAGTGTCTGGATAATAAGAGTTAAAAGTGCTGAGATTATACAATTATCAGAGATGAAAAAAATGTATAGAAAAATTTTGAATTTAATACCATTGGAGCTGAGTGTTCATTTCCTCCTAATCTACAGAATTATTTCCTTTTAAACTATCAAAATTTGAGAGCCTTCTTGTTTAAGACAATCATATACACATAATGCTGAACTCAGAAGCTTCTATAAGAAATTATGTTAAGTCAGATGGGAACAATAATGGCCTCATTCCTGCAGCAATCATTGTTAATATAAATCCCAAACACATTTCTATTTCGTTGCAATTTACTCCACAATGTGTTTCACTGTCTCGTCAAAATGACTAGACATCAAACAACTGAGATTTCTATGTTCAAAACTGAAAAAAATCAGTGTTCTAAATATATATGGCAATCGAGAGTTGCTAAATCTACTGAATCTTTTAAATTAAAAAATATTGCCCATTCTGATGAAACTGCTTACAATGACTACAAGTAAAGATGGTAGCCATTAAGTTTTATTGTGAGCACCTGAGGAAATGTTTACATCCAATACAAAATGTTTCGTTCTTTTGAATTACTGACACTGGCAAATTAAAATGAAGTGGATACATATGGTTGAAACAATCTTCACATTTACAAATATCCTGAAAAATCACTAAATCATAAAAACAAAAGCTGTGGGTTATATATTATGAATGTTGCCTAATGCATTCCCAACTCTGTTTGTTATTTGTTACAAATTTGTGTGCGATGGACAAAATAGGCCATTTATTCAAGAGTAAACAGCTGGTTCCAACATTGTGCATCTTATCAAAAAAAGAAGGACATCACCAGAAAGGAAAAGTACAATTAACGTCTAAAATGCTGAAAACAGAAGAAATCTCATTCTTGGGAAAACATTTAGGAGGACATGTACAAGCAGGTAACTGAAATGTTGTTCTTTTTTAGCATTTTTATGATCAACAAGGTAGAAAGTTCAGAACAATAAAAACACTGCACAATGCTGACATTATCTAAGAAAGAATAATAGGACCTGATAGCATATTGTAAGTGGATATTATATATTGTTGTTTAGTGGAGATAGCTGATCAGAAAAATATTTCATTTACTGAATGGGGACTGGAAAGGAAGTAGTGTTTCACCCTCTCAATCTAAGACAGTGTTATCCTGAGAAGATAAACAAAGTATCACTGTTACTTAACAATTTAAAATTTATCAGCTAACCCATTTTGTTGATCTATAGTAATGCCTAGAAAAAGCTAGGAATACGAAAACCCAAAAACTGTCTGGACTTTTAAAAATATGCTCCACCCTCCCTATAATAACCTTGCAGAAATTCTGACGTTTAATCTTAAATATTAGAACTGCAGTCTCCACTTTTTAACGGTAGCTCTGCTCACTGGTGGTATTTCACTGACATAGCCTAAGGCTGTAGGTAATGGAACATTACTCACTATGATAGCCAGATTTCTTCTGCATGGCGGTTACAGGGCAATCTTTATGAGCCAGAAGAAGCTGTTTCAGCTGTGCCACTTCATTTCTCAGCAGGGTGACTTCACTCTGGAGAAGAACCAGCATATATACCTTCTCAGTATTACACCAAACATATTTTTTACTGTTTAAAATAAGTGAGAATTAAGACATGAAAATTGGACCTCTTTGGCAGCATATTAAGGAATAAAGAAAATATGCTGCTTAGATATGTCTAATCAGGACATATCAATTTTAATATTTTAGTATTTGTATAAAAATTACAACTTGCATAAAAATGTAAATAACACAATTGGATACTCTATTTTAAAAATTTTATATTACCTTTAGTCTTGAGATTCCTTATGTATTTTAGGTTACCTGTTGAAGGTGGTATTTCTAATTTGAAAAACTGGAAATGCCCAGGGAGTCAGGATGAATTTTCACTGACACCATTTACTTGAAAATGAAAAATTCATCCTGGAAATTCAATAAGTGAGCTTCCTAGAAACTAAGAAATGCTCTATAGGGGAAACTACAATAACCAAAGAATTGTGGATACCTGAAATTCATTGGAAGGTACTGTGTTGGGCACGAGAACTCACGAAAGCAGATTCAATATTTAAATGGCTTAGTTGCCTTTGGCAGAGGCAATTTTTACATTTTAAATTTTATCTAAATTTAAATCTGATAAGTTAGTGGTGATTTGCCCTAATGTTTGCAACAGAATGAACACTTAAACCTTTGTTTGGAATGCATTAATCGAGTAAGCTCTATGTAAAAGTTCCAAATTGAATGGGTCCAATCAATTCCTTTGGGTCACCCCAAGTATTAAAAACACATAAATTCATAGATCAATGCCAATACTCAAGAGATAGAAATACTATGAATTTAATGAATTTGTAACATTTTAAAAAATTCCTGATTTATAAACATCTCTCTCTATCCACTGAGGTTTAACATTAACCATTTAGATTTTAACCAATGGATCCCAAAGTGAGACTAAATAGCATACAGCGATATGTAAAAGCTCAGGCATATAATTTTCCATCTTTTAACTAGAAAACAGAATATAAGGTAATTTAGTAGATTAGGGTCATTAGGCCTCCTTAAGTGGCCAATGACAGAAACATAAAAATCAAAAAATAAAAACAATCTATCTAGAGGTAGGTCTATCCATTCAAGTCTCTCACATCCCTATAAAAATGAACTGCAACACTGTTCTAAAACACAGAACAAAAATTAATGTTTATAATACTTCTAAACCATAATTAAAAAGATTAAATTATGTTTAGGATATTGTATTTAAGAAAAGAATGAATAGTGATCAAAGTACAAAAGGTAAAATTTAAAAGAGCTTGCTTTAAAAGATAAGCTGTTATTAAGAAAATTCATTTCTATGCAATAGTACCCTTGGTGTCAATACCACTAGATATAGCTCATTATTAATGGCATATTGATGAGAAATCATGTTATGAACAATCTAATACATATCCAAGTCTCCCCATGTTGTCACTTTGATTTTGACACTGATATCTACAAGTTTCATTAATTTATGTAATATAAAATGGGGTTGGGTATTTATTTTTAGTGAAGCATAAATCTTTTATTATCTGTTAAACAACCATATTGCTTTTCAACTCTTGCCTCCCTTTCCAAAATACTCTATCCTTTAAACATACCAAAACACTAGTAATGTACCTCAAGTTTACCACATCCTTGCTGCCTTTATAGCAGGCTAAACTATATGAGATAGCCAATATTTGTCTTGTCCTATAAAAATAGCCATCTCCAATGACTAATAACATACTGTTGTCTTTATCTGGAAACCTTTTCCTCTTGTCTTTATCTTGGCTAGTTATTTTACTCATCTTTAAGATTTATCAATTCAGTACAGCATAAAACTTGCATTGGTAAATAAGTTTCCATACGTGTTCCATAGTCACATACACATGTGTATATTTAGGAATAGATATGTTACACAGTACTTATCACACTGGATTGTAATTTCTGGAATACTTATTTGCCACCTTGATAGTTACATTTTAGAGAGGTCTATGGTAATTTTATGTCCAGACAATAAAAAATACCAAAAAAAAATAGAAGAGCTTAAATAATACGAAACTTGTCTGAGGTCCTACTTTTATTATTTGTACCAATAATGTTGCCAACACAGCTATATTGTTAATTTTCTCCTCTATGAAATTTGGCATATTTTACTGCATCATCTCAATTACAAAATTTAAAAAATCACAACTGTCTTCTCTCCTAAATGCTCCATAAAAAAATAATAAATTACATAAAATGTGATAAAATTGCTGCAAGGAGTTATCAATATAAAAGTTAATTTATGCAATTCTATGAGTATTAAAAGAAAATTTCTTTGCACTCAATAACATTAAATGTATATACACTTAAATTGTTTCTTTAAATGAGCAGGCTTGAAACTGATGAACGACACATCAGTCTCTATACTTCAAACTTAACAGCTGGTGGTAGCATGGCTGTTAATCTAATTAGATTACTGGTCCACTAACAAACAAATGTAAAGATGCCACTGGCTAACAATGGGAAATGAACACTGAAGACTGACAAGGTAAGGCACTTGACTCTTACTCGAATTAGTATTTGTGCTCACTGAATTTTCACTGGAGTCAATTACAGAAAAGATCAAAAAGAGAAGAGGAAATAAGAAAATTTAGAATAAAAACTGCATATTTATTTACATATATGTAAAAGATATTCACAAGTCTTATAAAGTTTGAAGTATGATTAAAAACTACAATGAATGTTGAAATTTTAAAAAATGTACTATAGTAAAAGACACATTGCCATTAACCCCCCTCAAAATACTTTCCTTTGCTTTCTTGCCACTTTCTGAAGCAGTTCTAGAAGTCCTCTTTAGTTGTGTTGTCATGGCTGCCTCATTGTCCTGAATTGACTCAAAACGTTTACCTTTCATGGTCATTTTGACTTTGGAGAAAAGCCAGAAGATGCATGGTGCCAGATCTGGTAAACAGGGTAGGTGAAGACACGCTGTAATGTTATTACAGGCCTGCTTTCTGATGAATAGTATTTAGCAACATTCATCATATATTTTCTTTTTAATTATACCTTCTAAAGACACACATGAAAGAAGACTTCCAAAACTGCCTCAGAAAGTGGCAAGAATGAATGGTTACATATATTCAAATCAAGAGGGTGTTTCCTGAGGGGAATTAATGGCAATTATGTCTTTTATTATAATGAATTTTTAAAAATTTAAACATTCACTGTGTATTTTGATAATCCCGTGTGTGTGTGTGTGTGTGTGTGTGTGTGTGTATGGTTATTTTTGTCCAAAACACAAATAACCAATTTTCTCTTTTGCACCTTTTACATGAGAGGATCAAGTGGATTCTGGGTCACTTATAATAAACAGTAAAAGTCAACAAACTTCTTTAATGTGAAGCATTCAAGAATTGTAGTCTCATATACATAAGTTATAAAGGAAGTATTTTATTCTTAAAAATACAGACATGAGTAATTTAATATTTGGAAAAGACTTTAATTCTGATTGATTTTTTTTTCATGATACTGGGATTGAACTCAGGGCTTTGACACTTAGCAACATTCCCAGCCATATATATGCACCACAGGTCGAACTCAAGACCTCGTGCTTGCCAGGCGGGTGCTGTGCTGCTGAGCTACATCCCTGGCCTCTTCATTTTGTTTTGAGACAGGGTCTTGCTAAGTTGCCCAGGCTAGGCTTAAACTTGTGATCCTACTACTTCAACTTCCCTGCCTGTTAGGATTATAGGTGTGTACCATCTTGCCCAGTTTCTGAAATTTTTGTGCAAAAAAAATCAGAAGATAAAGACAGGGCATGGGCCGGGGATTTAGCTCAGTGGTTTAGCTGCTTGCTGCGCAAGTGCAAGGACCTGAGTTTGATCCCCGGTACCAAAAAAAAAAAAAAAGATAAAGACAGGGATGCTAAATAACATATATGAAAACTCCTGTACAGAGACCTTAGAAAATAATGAGAAACAGGTAATTTACCACAGACCTTTTGCTTCAGTCAAAATAAATCTGAGGGGATATAGATTTAATATTAAATTAAAAAAGAAATATTTATCCCTCTACCATCTACTCTGTAGATTATTTTAGAGTAGACTTTAACTAGATCCAGGCTCCAAAGTCCTACTATTTGTGAGTTAGTACTTGCAGGATATTGCAAGTCTTTGATTAGTCTCCTGGATCATTTTGAAGATTAAATGAAATAAGGAACATGAAAGCATTCTGAAAATGTAAAACACCCAGTCAGATGTGAAGAATTATTATTTTGTCAAAGTTAAATAGATTTGAAAAAAGAGGAGATGCTGTAAAAATATTATTCTGGGGGGGCCGGGGATTTAGTTCAGTGGTTCCGCCGCTTGCCTTGTAAGTGCAAGGGCCTGAGTTCGATCCCTGGTACCAAAAAAAAAAAAAAAATTATTCTCGTCTAAAATCTAAAGTAAATTATTTTGACATTATCTGTTCCATTGCTTCACTCTAATAATGTGGCTATTCAAAGGCGAATTAAACACTAGTGACCAAATAATATTTTTCTACAGACTTTCTCTGAAGCACATAAGACTGAAAAAATTATGACAGGATAGCCAATTCACTACCAATCAAAACTTTTTACTGATGTCATCAGCCCACAACCAGGTAGTCCATAAATTGATGATCTTTGAGATTCTAGTATAGCCACTACCTCCAAACTGAAGAAATAATACTGAATAGTTCTTTCTTTTGAGGAATTTCTCACTGCCAGAGACATGACTTGTTTTTTATATTTAGTCTTTTCAAAAGTCAGTTGTTAAGCATCAAGATTCTCACCATACAGTTCCAAGGGTTATCTTGGATGCAAAACCTTATACCTAACAACAAATTATTTAATTTATAATATTAGGGAAGAAAGATGATAGGGTTCTCACTTATTTAATTACTTGTTTCATATCTGTCTCCTTGACTAAACCCAAATTTTAAGTGCAGAAACTTTTTCATTGCTACATTCCTTGTATCTAATCATATTCCTTGCATACATTTGATACATAATAACAGAATAAATAATAAACAATTAGCATTTCATAGTATGGTTTCAACATACTTCTCTACCTGTCTCATTTGATTTTCATAATAGTATTTACTCTATCAGCTTGTCAGATGGAGAAGGCTCAGAA
Organism: Heterocephalus glaber; assembly: GCF_053883595.1. Classification (NCBI taxonomy): domain Eukaryota; kingdom Metazoa; phylum Chordata; class Mammalia; order Rodentia; family Bathyergidae; genus Heterocephalus; species Heterocephalus glaber. Next base: position 54,446,848 of record NW_028258143.1, read on the forward strand.
AGATTTTTAGTAATGGACAGTAAAAATAAGTACTAGATCTCAAATCCACAATAAAATGCATGAGGTAGAGGTAGTAGCACCATTACCCTTTACTCCTTGTAGAACATAGTATTAAACTCTGGGAGGAAAATAATGTTACATCAACTTTTTCAGCAATTAAAGCAAATAGGCATTGCATATTATCTAATTGTTGCTATTCATTCTATTTTAACTTATAATACTGAAATAAAATAGTTTAGGTACCAGAAATAAAAGATTTGATCCCATTTCCTCCAAGTCAATGAACCAATAAACAAAACCTTTTCTACAACATTAACTTTTGAATGAAAAATCCTCCTATATCCAGATAAAAGTATGCTTCTGCTAATTTATTGAGCTGCTATTCCACACCTATTTTGCAATATTTAAGCTTTAAAGATAAAATCGGTAAGAAAAAAATCTTTCTAAGGTTTACTCACCGAGTGTTACAGACTATTCATAAAGAGTCTGCCTTTTTGTACACAAAGAAACAACAAAATTGTAAACTAAAAACTAACCCTTACAATGAGTATAACTGAAAGGTGAAGGTATAAACAAGTTAAAATCATTTCAAATAAAAGTCAGAGAACAGATATTACATTCAAAAAATACAATCAGGCAGGAGGATTTCCCTGAGTTTGAGGCCAGTCTGGGCTACACAGGGAGTTCAAGACAGCTTGAGCTATACAGTGAGACCCCGAATCAATCAATCAATCAAACAAGTTAAAAACAGAGAATACAGGGGCTGGGGATTTAGCTCAGTGGTTCCGCTGCCTGCCTTGTAGGCAGCAAGGACCCAAGTTCGATTCCCGGTAATGGAAAAAAAAAAAAAAGAGAATACAGGAATTGATAATAATATTCAATTCTTGTTCTAGATTACCATAAATGTCTCTAATATAATTTGATGAAACTGTTCTTTTCGCAATGATCTTTAGAAAACTAAAACATGATTCATTCGGTGTATGGGGTAATAAGGTTGAATTATTACTACTCTCTTTAAAATCAAATTACATTTGGCAAAAATATGAACAATCTCCCCTCAACATGTTAAACATTTTATTGTGTATTATATGTAAGTAAGTAATCATGGGTCATTACTGCCCACCGCACTGATCAGCTAAGCTTATATGTCACATGAAAGATTATTAAGGAAATATAGGACTGATGAATGTTTTCACATAAAGAAGAGTTTAATTATTTTTTTGACATTTGATTTTCTTTACAAGTCACTCTGTTCTTCACAGTTACTGGTTTTGCTGCTGGTAGCCTGGAAGAAATTTTTGCTTCCTGAATCTAACATGAGCATGTTAACTCTTCATACTTCAAAAAGTAAAATGCTACTTTAAAAAAATGGTTATTTCTGTACTCAAGGGTACAATGGGTCATTTCTGTACCCATTCCAATACCTACACCTTTATACATCTATGTGCAAATCCTTCATTAATACAAAAGGGTTGTGCTATACTTTTTAATATGCAACTCTTTTGGAGTAATTTGAAATGAAATTCATGTAATTTACAGACAATGATTTTAGAGTGGGATTTAGTACATTCACAAAGTTGTGCAACCACCACTCTCTAGTTACAAAAGACTTCTAACACTACAAAGCAAAATTCCTTACCTGTCAAGCAGTCTCTTCTTTTCTCTTCCCTGGCAGCAATATGCTGTCTCATCATAGCACCTACTTCCTTTTTTATGGTTGAGTAATATTGCACTGTATATACATACTAAAATTTATCTGGACATCTGGGCTGTTTCCAACAACTTTATTTTCTATTTTATTTTTTGGAGATGAGGGTCTCACTATGTAGTCCAAGCTTGCCTCGAACTCACTGTGTAGGCCAGGCTGACCTCAAACTCACGGTGATCTTTCTGCCTCAGTCTCCTGTGTGCTGAGGTTATAGGCATGCACCATCAGGCCTGACTTTCAACAACTTTATTTTTATTTTGGTACCTAGGATCGAACTCGGGACCTTGCCCAACAACTTTATTTTTTTCAAATAAAAATACATTATAGATATTTTCTTAGGTTAATACATATACATGCACTTAGTTTTTAAAAAATCTTTATTGGAGGGCTGGGGATTTAGCTCAGTGGTTCCACTGCCTGCCTCACAAGAGCAAGGTCCTGAGTTTGATCCCTGGTACCAAAAAAAAAACAAACCAAAAATCTTTATTGGAAATTATTTTAAATGAAATCTCTGATCATTTTATCTCTTCATATTTTAGAATACATTTCTAAAATTAAGATGATCTTATCATTCAATTTTTTTTTTTGGTACCAGGGATCTAACTCGGGTTTTTGCCCTTGTGAGAAAGGCGGTGGCACCACTGAGCTAAATCCCCAGCCCCATTCACTTTTTAATGATTAAAAAGATGATTTTACTTGTTCTGTTTCCAATTTGAGATAGCTGAGCTCATATTCAATTGTAGAGCTTAATTTAATAATTTCCTGAATTTGATTTCCATGTAAGTCTCATGCTTTAAAAATGATTGACAGTTAACTTCTACCTAGACAATAAATCCTGCCTTTATTTCTCCAATCAAGAAAAATCTACCCAAGCTAGGAGATTATAAAAAAGGCATATTGTTATAATAATATTATTTTTGTCATATGCTGGAAATAATAAATGAGGTAGATCATAATTTGAATATAAGACTTCAGTTTTCTGAAATAACTTGTAAATGATATCATATACTTACAGTCAAACATTTTCATATCTTCAGGCAAAATAGGCCAAATTACAAAGAAAAATACTGATAAATTTGTCTAATTAAAATTTTCATATATATTTTTCATAACACATCATTGATTTAAATTTGACTGATTTATACAACAACCCAGAGAAGCAGGAGAAATATCATCATTTCTATTCTACAAGACAACTGAGGCTAACAGAAACCATGTTTTATACTATACAACTATAAAAGTGCCAAGTCACTGAGAAAGTTGTTAGTCAAAAACAATAAAAGATATTTAAATCACTTTGCTAATGTAATATAAATATTTGAAAATTTAAATGGTAATAGTTAATATTTTAATAGGCTTGGTAAAGAATAGCCATTTTTGTAGTATATACCTAAATCAGCAGTACTTATAATTTGCTTCATTTTATTTAAGAGAAAGAATTCGAAAATTTTCTAAGACAAGAATTCATTTATCAGATAATATTTCTTAGTAAACCCTAGTAAACTAGCATATATTTGAGTCTGGAGTATTTTTAAGTCATGTTTAAATTTTTTCTAAATAATTAAAATGAAATGGTTAAAATTAATTTTGTAAGGCAATCTATTCTACCTAGTGAATACTCAAAAGCACAAGGTCTGTCAAAAGATGTGTGCCTCACATAAGAAATTTTATTAAGTTGTAAAATTTAATTCTGTTAAATGCTACGCCTGTTGTTAAAAACTTTTTCTGAAGCATTTACACAACCACATTTGTAACACTTACACAAATAGATTTAAGAAAGAAGCAGGAATGACCATATAAGATTAATCTGTGTAGTGGTGGGGACTGAACCCAGGGCGTTGCACATGCCAGGCAAGTGCTCTACCACTAAGATATACCCTCAGCCCTCAAGACTAATTTTTAACCGGGAAGGGTAATACAAAAGATTGGGTTTTGAACTTCTCCCTACTTCCTATTTATCTATCTTTTATTTTGTGCATACACTCTCTCTAATATATACATATTATATATAATATATATTTGCATGTTGATATATTAGAGTACATGTATATGTATGTAATATTGCGTGCTTCACATATAAGAGAAACCATACAATATTTAAACTTATGTGTCTAACTTATTTTACTTAACATTATGTCCTCAAGTTGCATCTATTTGCCTACTTATGCCTAAAGTTTATCTTTCTTTGTGGCAGAATAGTATTCCATTGTATATAAATACCATGTTTTCTTTATCCAGTCATTTGTTTAAGATCATGATACACAGTATATTAACCATAGTTATTCTGTTATGAAATTAAAAAATTTTTTTCATAAAAGTTTTGTGTTTTTAAAATTAATACCTCGTTATAGTAAAAAGTTATTTTAAAAAAGATTGGCCTATGCTAATAACAACTACAATTCATTTTAGTTCGTGATCATTAATTAGTAGTTTAAAAGATTTTACTGAAGAATATTCATGATGTTAAAAACAAAACAATGAAATAATAGAAAGAACAGAAGGAAGGAAATACACTTGGTGCTGTTAGATAATGTCACTGGAAATCTTACTGAAGACTGAGTGAGGAAGGAGCCTTAAAACCTTTCTACCGCATGAGGTCCTAAGAAAGGTATTTGAGGCACATTGGCAAAGCAGTATGAAATGATTGTTTGCCACTGGCCAATTTGTACCTGTTCTGTGGATAATCAGAGTTCTTCAGTTTCCAAAGCTGTCAATCTGGCACCTTTCACAAGTACTATATTCACTTAAAATAAAACAAAGTAAAATTTACAATTTAAGAGTTTAAAAATAAAAACTGCTGCTGAAGCAAACTTTATGTTTATGATATAAACAAAAATAATCAAGAAAAGTAAAATACTACTGATACTTCTAAATTTTAAACTTCTTTTTTTTTTTGGTATCGGGGATCGAACTTGGGTCCTTGCGCTTGCACAGCAGGCGGCGAAACCACTGAGCTAAATCCCTGGCCCTAAACTTCTTTGAACTTTACTCACACCTTTATGAAGTTCAAGCAAGGTAGTTTAGGTACTTTGTACTTCACAGGCAAACAATTATATTTTACATTTCCTCACAGTGTCGGTGTTGAAAGTCTTCTTCTTCATCTCAATATTGAAACAGTTTTACAAAACTATATTTTAGTATAGATTCTACATGCACCCAATGCTATGTTCTAAAATGTCTGGAAGGCCAACTAGACAAACACAGGGAAAAGCTATGTTCTATTAGAAATGAATTCACAAAACATAATTCACATTTATGCACCATACCTGCAGTTGACCATTTAATGAACTCAAGTCTTCCGCTTTCTTCTCTAAGGATTGCACCCAAACTTTCCTTTTTTGTCGGCATCTTGAAGCTGCGGCTCTATTTCGCTCTAGAAACTTTCTCCTTTTTTCATCAGGATCTTCATTAGCCGCTCTTCTTCTACGTCCACTTGTATTTTGGGTTTGTGGAGTTGTGTGAGCTGGAGAAGCCTATAATAAACATAGATGTTATGTTTAGTGAGTGTATTAACATAGGCAGTAAACAGTAGCAAGGAGGGAGAGCTACTAACTTTATTTTCTAACTCTTGTTGAATATATCAGTATTTTGGAACATGAGGATCACCCTGTAGTTTAAATGAGCTGGTTAAAACAAAATTTGCATTTTTGCAATGTCACAGTGAATGTAATTCTTTTTTTTTTTTAGTGAATGTATTCTTTAAGGTTATGTATATTTTCATTTATGTATAATGTAAAAAATTTAAAAATACAATATAAATGATCATATGTAGATCTTGTATTTTTCTGAATGTACTTTATAATAGAATTTATTATTCAATCCTTCAGATATTGATTATAAATTACTAAATTAAAAAGCTTAATAACTTTCTAATTAATTTATGACAGGAAACCATGTTTTCAATGCTATTTTTGAAATAAAATACATCTTATATTAAATTTGTCAACTTGCTTTAAACAGTAGTTTTTCTAAAATTAAGGAGGTAAAATATGTATACATTTCGTGTAGTTAGTTTTGAAATTTAGGGTCAGGTTCTTATATTTAATGCTCATTTTCCTGGTAGGGAGAGTCCCACAGGAACCCTGATTTTCATTTTAAATGGTCCTCCCATCTCCCAGTGGATCAGCTTAGTTACTTCTGATTAGTCAGGGACACAGATCTTGAGTCACCAGTATACTGTCTAGTGTACAGTACCAGAGAACAATAGGTACCTCCAAATCTCTTACAAACCCCAAAACTGTGCCACAAAACATCTGAATGTGGAAGGCAGGAAATAATGCAGAGTAAAGAGTATTTTGTGGCTAAGGATACACGATCCTATGGAGAAACCTGAAAACAATCCTTTGTAATAAGTTATATTATAAAATGACGTGAACAAATAAAATTGCATCCCCCTATTTGATATAATAAGCAAAAATCATACATAAGACCAAGATAAGTTCTGCAGGTAAGTCCCCAAACTACACTTAATTTTAGAAGCTCCCCCAAATACGAAGTTATCATTTAATTTCTTTGTCCAAATGACTAGCATCAAAAAGAAAGAGGGTTAGGGCTGGGGATGTAGCTTACTGGTACAGCACTTGCCTAGCAAGTGCAAGGTTCTGGGTTTAATCTCCAGTAATGCAAAGCAAACAAATGAGAGTTATTTCATGTATAAAGTATTTTAATTGTAAAAAACGATCAAGCATTAAATTAGGTTGTTTCTTCAACATACTGCAACTTAATCTTTCAGAAAACAAGTCTACGGCTGGCTTCAAGAATTGCAAATGTGAAATATTTATTTCTTTATCCTGTTATCTTTCTTGCTGAGAAGAGTTTAGTTTAGTTTATTCATTTTTCTCAATAAGAATAGTTTTTTTTCTTATATTCATCTTCTGTATAGGACAGGCATATTTTTTTTTTTTTGGTACCGGGGATCGAACTTGGGACCTTGCGCTTGAGAGGCAGGCACTGGAACCACTGAGCTAAATCCCTGGCCCAGGACAGACATATTTTTATTGCTGTTTTAAACTGATTTAACTAATTACAGCAAAGACTAATCTTTAAGTACTAGTGGAATAGTGGAAATTATTAGTTACATTTGTATATTTTTATGTCTAACAAGGACTTATGGCTATTTAGAAGTGTATAATGGTCCTTCTCTGCCCTACTTCCATTGATTCATCTATTTTATTATGAAAATATTTATAGGAACCATTCTAGAATTGAGCAATATCACAGTAAGAAAACAAATGAAGTCCTGCTTTCACTGGCTTCCACCCAACACAATAATTTTTCTTTAAAAAATAACCTTTTAAAAATATAAAAAAAAATCACACTTATCTTGTAGACCATACCAAAACAAAAAGCCAGGAGCTACATACAAGATACATAGTTTGGTAAACCTAGAATTACACTACTAAAGCACACATAGACCACAACTTATTCACTTTTTCTCTTTACTGCCAAGTAAAGTTGTTTAGTGGATAATAACCACAACTACATTCCATTTTATCTTATGTTTTATAATGATAAAATATAGTTAAAATACCTCTGCATAGATCACAATCTAAAACTTCTGTTTACCTGTGTTTCTTTGATAGAAAACTTTTGATTTTTAATGCCAATACTTCAAATACAGAACATAAAAGGTCTAGAGTTCTGAAACATTTAATAGAAATACAGTAACCCTTTACTGTAGAAATACAGAGAAGACATACAGAAACATCAATCATGATAGGGACTCACAGGCTAGAGATAAATGAAAAGGGTCCCTAGTGTCAACAGCTGCCATAAAACATATCTGCCCTTTCGTGGTATTTCATAAGTTTTAATTCAAAAATCACTGGATGTCAATAATAGATATATACTTGTGTATGTGTGAATATCTATATATTTCTCTGAAAGACTTCTGATTACCTACAAGTAAGGTAAGAGTGTTTAATACAAATAAATACAAGAGTAATACTTTACAATGAGTGAGCAAATATTAAAAGTAGAAACAAGAATTACTAAAGGAAAAACATGTCTCTTTGAAACATGTGGAATAGTAGTTAATAGTTCTAGTAGTTAATGGCTACAGAGACCATCACAATAGTAATGTAATATGCATTATGAATTTATGTCAGTACAGGAAACAGGAAAATCTATGACAATTTAAAAAAGAGATCCAAAAAGATTCTCTATAAAGATGTTGGTTTTGCTACTTGAAAAAAAGTTTTGTACATTTCTGAAGAATACTACATTCCTCAACAACTCAAGTTGTTACCGTCTATAACATTTATAGAACATCATATTAAATTTTTATATAACCTGAACAGGTCATACAGGAGCAATTTACATCTAAGCAAGGAAAATATCTTAAGTTATAATTTGTTTTATGACAAGTCTATATTTTGTGACAATTAAAAGAACAAAACTCTGTACCCTCTTCAACAGAAGATTCTAATATTTTTCTAATTATATAAAAATTTTTCCAAAGAAGAAAAAGTTTTAACTCTAAAGTTCCTCAATCAAAAAATATAGAATGAAGTACGTTTCTCAAAGCTGTTTCAGTTTAACTGTACTAGAATAGAAATACCAGTTTCTTTAAAAACTATTATGCCATGTTGGATGAAGATAAACACCCACAGAAACATTTCTAGGGAGCTAAGTGTGGTGGTACATGGCTGTATCCCTAGCACTTTGGGAGGCTAAAGTAGTCACAAGTTTGTGCCCAGCCTGGGCAATTTAGCCACTTAGCAAGACCCTGGCTCAAAAAATAAAGAGAGGTGAGGATGTAGCCCAGTGTGAAGGCCCTGGGTTCAACTTCCCAGTAAAAAAACAACAGAAAAATCCCCAAGCCAAAAACAAACCCCCCAAATTACAGGTGACCTGCACAGTAATGACTGACATTATTTTTATTTATTTTTGTATCAATACTTACATATCGACCTACCTTCCCTTAAGGCTTGATACAGTTTTGCTCTGGATTTTTTTTTTGGTAATGATGGGGAGGGGGTAGATATGGGCAGGTGGTGGTGCTGGGGTTTCTCACCGCCTCACACATTCCTAGGCTCTATTACTGAGCTACATCTTCAGCCCAAGGCTTTTTATAGAGTTTTTGAAAAACAACATGACCAGAAATATTTTTCTTCAAAGTATATACAGAAGTCATTTATGTTACATTGTATTTGTCTTTTTAAGAAAGACAAGACAGGTAAAGGATAAGGTAAAGGATAAAAACAATACACATACCGGAGTTTCTGTAGTGGATGTGGCTGGCTGTTGTAATGATTGTGGGCGAGATTCTTCTGACTGACTTCTAACCAATCCACTACCATGACCTTTGACAGTATCACCATTGGTAACCGGAGGATGTTGCTGGGTCAAAGCAGCTTTTAATCTCTGAAATGCAAATACCATTTAAAAAAAAAAAAAGGTTTCCTGCTTCACACCTAAACCTAACTCTAAACATATTCTTTGCTAGCCAAAAATACATAATTTGTTAAGGAACACATAAATACATTTAGCTTTAAAATTACTTTCCATCTATTTTATTTCATTATGTTATTATAAATATCAGTATGACAAACTAACAGGATCTTTGAAAAACTTTCTCTTTGTCTAGCACTACTAGAATATTCTATACTTTGCTGTTCCTAGTCAACTGAGAATTAAAAGTGAAAATACTATTAATTGAAAGCTTTGCTAAAATATGCAGTACAAGTTAATCATCATGTAGTTTCACACCTATTCTCCTCTACCCAATTCCAATAGGTCTTACCAGGCTCTGCCTAGATTCTAAAACTGAAATCTCTTCCAGGTTTGGATCTTTTTGATCTCTGCTTATTTTGGGGCAGTACTTACTTGGACAATGACCTGATATTGTACTGTTTAGATACTGTAGCTGTTATACTTCTAGAACCTACAGGTGGGTTTACTTACTGTAGATCTTCTCTGTTCCCAGTAGGTAGATCTATCTCTTCCTCTATGTTTTATTTTGCCAGTTAACTGAATTGGACCTGACTCACTTTCACAGTATTAACAGGGATAGTGTTAGAATGATGCTCTGATCTAAGTATTTTTGTCTAAGTATTTTTTATAAAGATACAATTTGAATGAAGCTCATTATTCTATCAGCAAAAAATTATAATATGTGACTAGTAACTATCTTATCTTCCAACCAGATAACTCTTTAAGAGTGGAGTTTGTATTTCTTTTCTGAGACTGGGTCTCACTATGTAGTTCAGGTTGGCTTCGAATTCCTAGCGATCCTTCTGTCTCAACCTCCCAAATGCTGGGATTACAGGTACGCACCATCACACTTCGTTACTGTCTTATATTTCTTTGGATCCCCTTTAAAAACTGGTTTGTTGATTAGCATAACAAACACATTTACTGACTGACCAAAACAGGTTCTTAAAAGTAATTTTATTGCTATGATGTGAAAATATGAAGCAATTAACACAAAATCACGCTGTAATATTTCAAGTGATGAAAAGGACGTCAAAACTGGGTGTCATGGGTGCACACTTGTAATTCTAGAACTCAGGAGGCTGAGGCAATAAGATCACCATGGATTTGTGGCCACTCTTACCTCCATAGTGAGACCCTGTCTCAAAAATGGATTTCAAGGATTTGAAACCTAAGGCTATTATTGCTGATACTGCTCTTAGTAACTGAGATGTAGTCCTTAAGTCCAAAGTAAGTTTTACTACAAATATCTGAGTCAGAGACATGTCCACTACATTTTCTTAAAGTCCATACTCAGGTATTTATATGGAGGGAGAGAACCTCACCCATCGCCTCCCTCAAATAAAGAACTGGTGTGAAAACTGTGTTGCAGTCTATCCAGCGCTTCCCAAACTTAGAAGTAACTGTCTAGGGTGTAAGTGTTAAAAACATATATTCTTGGCAGTCTTTTTCTTTCTTTCCTGAGTAGAAAAGGATTGAGTGTGAGACAAGAGCTTCTAAAAAAAGCCCCCAAATGATTCTAATACAACTGCTTTCATTTATGCTAAGAACAATTTAGGCCGGCTGTGGTAGAACATGCCTATAATCCCAGAACTTGGGAGGCTGAGGCTGGAGGGTTGCCACGAGTTTGAAGCCAGCCCGAACTACATACCTAGACTCTATCTCAGTAAATGAAACAACAGAAAATTTAGATAATTTTACAATTATTCAAAATTAGTCATTATTTTCATTTATGCCTATCTTCTGTTTACTGGTCATTAAAATTTCAACTGAGGCAATAATAACTAGGTATGTGTCAGTGAATACTTTCATTCTACTCTTAATCCTTGTATATATTCTGGATATGATTTTTTTCTTTTTCTTTTTGTTTTTTTTTTTTGGTACTGGGGATCGAATTTGGGACCTTGCGCTTGTGAGGCAGGTGGCAGAACCACTGAGCTAAATCCCTGGCCCTGGATATGAATTTTAAAATGAAGTCAGTAGTAAAGAAAGTTTTATTGAGATATGTTACATATAGTAAATTTGCTCTTTACGTTTTAGTGTGCAGTTATGAGTTTCAACAAGTGCACATGCTCATCCAACTTCATCCACAATCAAGATACAAAACAGTTCCAACCCTAAAATGCCCTACGTCCTTTCCCCTCATACTCTCTTCCCACTCATGGCCCCTAGGAACCAATGATCTGTTTTCTGATTCCAAGAATTTTGTCTTGCCCAGAATTAACAAATCAGTGAAAGCATATAGAGTATAGCCTTTTCAATCTGGTTTCTTTCCCTCTGAATGATGGATTTGAGAATCATTTGGGCTGTTGTTATCAGAAGCTCTTCAGTGTTTTTAACTGGACAGTACCCACATTTTATAGATTAGGAAACCAGTGATTTGCTCAAGGTCATACAACCTTAAGTTAGTTCAAATGCTGGATCTGAATCCAGGTCTCTTTAATTTCCAAGTATACATTTTTTCCCCATGGTATCATATTGCATACACTATACAGAGAAAGAGCTAGAAAGATAATCTGAGAATAATTATATGGCTTAATAATTCAAAAGATTACTATTAAAGATTGAGAATGTCAAGCCTTGTCATCCAAGATCAGGCGTTTTGTCTCTCTGCTCTGACAGATATTCTGTATGAATTATAAAAAGTATAAGACATGTAAAGTCCTACTATCTTCACTGAATAGTATACACAATGTATTATAGAGTCTCATATAACTGAGAAAGCACTTTATAATTAGAACATTTTTACCTCAAATTATCGATAACTTTGAACAAATCATTATTGTTGTTGCTGTTGTTGTTGTTAGTATTATTATTATTATTATGGTACTGGGGACTGAACCCAATACCATGAGGGTCTTCACACTGAGTTACATCTCTATCTCCAGCTCTTTTTAATTAAGTTATTTATTTTTTTGAGACAGGTCTTGTTAAGTTGTCCAAGCTGGGCTTGAACTTGCAATTCTCCTCTCTCAGCCTCCCAAGAGTGTTAGGGTTATAAATCATTAGTTTCTGAATCAGTTTCTTTGTCTATAAATTAGGAATAAATGTACAAGTTGTAGGAGTTGAAGTAAAAAGTAAATATGCAAAACTGACTCATAAAAGGATTTCTCAAACATCAGCTTCCTTATTTTTTCAAGAATAGCTATTGAGGTCTCTGTATTCTTAGCACGGGGTGGGAAGATGTTGAAAAGATCAGGAGAGTTTTGACATTATTTTCAAAGTGAACTTAGGGATCACCTTCAGCAATTTTTGGCCACATATTTTGTATGTAAAATATGTTCAAGCCTATATAATAAACTGTATTTTTCAGAATCCAGACAAGATTCTTGGTTCTTCTATTTTTTTCTTCCTTTGTTTTCTAAACAATCACAAACAATTGTATTATTAGCGATGATGCAAGAGATTAGTATGCTAATAGCTAAGATAAGATTGAAGTAGATGGATTAAAAGTGAAGTGAGATGAGGGAACAAAACAGTAACTGACTGGAATCAGACAGAAATACTTAGGGAAATGATCAAGAACTGAAAGCAGAAAGATCAAAGTTAGAAAAAGAGCAGGTTACATAAACACAACAAAGGAGGAGAGTGTCGAGGAAACAGATGGTACATATATGTATGAAATACATATATGAAATAGATGATACATATATGTATCTTTTATAAATAGAATGTCAAACATCAAAATACTACAAACAGTCTACAGTGCAGGTTGGAGCTTTGCATATATATTACTACAAGCTGAGCTGTGAGGCTTGGTAAATTATATGTTGGTAATACATTTTAAAGTCCTTAGGTAGAAAACACAGAATTGAAGAGCATTTAAAGTTTTACAGTGAAGAGCTCAACTCTTAGAATTAATGAAATACAGTAACAGCACATAGGGGAGTCTCAAGTACATAAATATTACTCTCTTGAATAATCTTTAGTAGGGCAAGTTATTACCTTGTACAGCACTTAAAAGCAACATCAGTATTCATTCATTATCCTCCCTTGACTGCCCTAGGGTATACAGTACACATCCAGTGAGGAAGCACTAATGTTTGCTCCATGCTGTTACACTGATTACAATGGGTCTGACTTGGAAAGTATGCCACTGGGTATAAAATCTAAGAGATTTTAAGAGTTAACACTGTTCTGAATTCCTGGTTCATTTTTTAAAAAACAACAGAAATATAGGTTTCTAAAAATGAGGTAAAGAAAGCAGCTATTAAACATCATACAAATTCTACAATTAATTTAAGGATACCTATCATCCACCCTATATATTTGTCAGAGGTATTTTAAAGAAGATCAAACACCTTGCTTTCAAAAAAACTTAATGTAAACAAATATAAATATAATGAACTTCATTTTATAATAGAATTATGGAGTTAGCAGAGATAATGGAAATCAGTCTAATCACCACCTTACAGATAAAGAAACTTTCCAGAGTGTACTTTTCAAAATTATTAAGGAAGCTAGTAACAAAGATAAAACTAAAAATTCTGTCTGTTGATTCCTAGTTCACTGAACATATTTTAAAGAAAAGCTTTGCCATATCAGAATTTCAGAATATGAAGCATTCTAGGTACATTAGCAATCAATTAAGCTGAGTATCAGATACTGGTCATTCCATTATTAAGATCAAAATTTCTCTAATTAAGAGAAACTTAATATAAGATTAATTACTCAAGGAAATGAAGATTAAGCACTCAGAAATTAAGATTTAAAAGTTCTATAATCTCTAATTGTACAATAAAACCTGGGTATAATTTATTTTTAAGGTAAAGACATATACTCCTTGAAAGAAAACTAAAATAACTTTATTATTATATTTCTAAGAAGCAGATTAGTATTTTAATATTTAATTTTTAATGATGTAAAGTTCAACTAGGATGCTGAAAGCCTTTTTCTTAGAGAGACCATTTGACAATTAATTAAAGGGTAAGTTTGTTGTTTGTTGTGATCAATTTGATACATTCATTTTCTGACATGATCTGCTGAAAATAATTTGTTGTTCAAGTTGTTTATGTTGCACCCTTGAAAATAAATTTTATCACACCTGTCAGAACTTGGCAGGAGCAAACTACTCTATCATAGTTCAAAGGAAAAAAGATAATGTTCTCTAGAAACAATTTATGAAAAAGTCAGATCCATATTTCATATGTGCCACAAAAGCTCATCAGAGTAATAACCCTTCTTCTCCTGGGTGTTATCCTACCATCTGCTACTCTATTACTTATCTTTATTTTGCAACTAATTAACAGCATAATCTTCTACATTCAGCAAGTTAATTATCATTATTGTGGTCTTTGCAGCATCATCAGTCCTCATGCAGTCTTGTCTCCCACCTCTAGAGAACACAGGAAAATGAAGTGAGTTGGGAGAGGGTCTGCTTCTTTGGTGTGGGCTCATTAGGTGTTTGCTGATTAGCTTGGCATGCAGAGGCAGGTCAGGAGAATTCTGCTGAACATGAGGTTCCATGCAGGGTCCAACCAAGTTAATGGAGGTTTCTGAACATTTGCCAAGATGCTCTCTGTCAGCTCTTAGCAGAAACCCCCTGCAGAAAATCTACTGGCTACCCATTGTGTGCCAAGGTATTTCAGTTTGTCATACAAATCTTAAAGGACTGGTTCTGGAGGGTTTTACTTAAATACTTTAATAAACCTTCTTAAAAATCCTAAATGATTAGCACTTTCATATTCAGAAGAGTTACTCTGTGATCACAAATATTACATAAGAAAGTTATTTTACTAGAATAGTACAGACAGCAAATATCTATAGATTATGTGCTTAATGACAAAACATCTAAACCTAAGTTTGATGAGATTTAGTATAATTCTGTAGATCTTGGGAATTTTTCTATAATGTTAAAAAGTAATAGATAATCCTGCAGTTGTATATTTAAGTCCCTACTCTCAGTTTTCTTAACACACTGTTTCAAAGACTTTACCACACTATTACTTTTTCAAAGACTTAAAATATCTACCTTTAAGCACTGAGCATCTGAAAAATCAAAAAGTTACAAAAGTATCCTGTCTATATTTAAGAAAGTGTTAAGTTTCTCTTTGTAGTGTGCTACATTCATACATGTTCTATTTCTGCCTTTTCTCTTATTCAACCACAGATCATGTTAGCAGAATCATGACTACTAAACTATTTAGCATGTCATTAGGATTGTGATCATAAGGTAAAATAAGTTCTAGAAAAATGTAGAATGCCAGAATGATGTTTAAATATCTATGTGTATGTGTGTGTATATATATGTGTGTGTGCAATATTACAAAAGCATCCAACTGAAGTAGTTTAATGTTATAACATTTAGTGAGGGCTACACACAGATGAACAGTAAGAATTATTTAATATGTCATATGAATTCAAGGGTTGGGAGTGGTAACCAACATTTTTGATGCAAGAATGATTATGATTATTTATGATAATTACGATTATTTAGTAAGTAAGAAACCTTAGTGTACTGCAATATGAATCCAAATTCAATTTTCTTTATTAGTGGCTATGACAATTATTTATTTGGGCTGGGCATGGTGGCACATGGCTATAATCTCAGCTAGTTGAGAGGTTGAGGCAGAGGATCGCAAGTTTGGGGCTAGCCTAAACAATTTTGCAGGACTCTCTTTTCATTTTTCTTTTTTGGTTTTTTGAGACAGGGTCTCATTGTGTAGTTCAGACTGACCTCAAACTCACTATGTAGTCCAGGCTAGCCTCTAATCCACAGCAATCTTCCTGCCTCAGCCTCCCGAGTGCTGGGATTACAGGCATGCACCACCATGCTCAGTGAGACCAAGTTTCAAAAAAGGGCTGAGGATATAGCTCAGTGCACCCTGGGTTCAAGCCCCAGTTCAATAAGAAAAAAAATATATATTTATTTCCTAAGTCTTTCCAGCTTAACAAATTAATGACACTGATATTTTAATTTCAAACTCAGAAGTTGTATCTAATTGATATTTTATGTTCTATAAATGCCTAAAATAATTTGTTACACTGAGTAACAGGTTAACTTTAGATTTAAATTTAAAATATTCAATCTAGAGATTGATTTAGTCCTGTGATTTTATTTTCAGTGTTCAGACACTCTTAACTAAGCTTCTAAATAATACAGAGGTATTTAAAAAAACCATGCCTTACCCTATTTATAAATTTAAATTATTAAAGCACTGGGGAACATGTTATGCAATTGACATAATTACAGAGAAAAGATATATTACATTTATAAATGCATTTTAGCATGTTTAAAATTATGTTTTAAGCCTTTTAAAAGCAATCATTACATAACTATATTTGTAAATTGCCTTAAGAACTAAGTTTTCAATTTGATAACTTTAATAAATCTAATATTGTTTGAGAAATCAGTTTGAAAAACCTCATTTTTGTGCACACAAGTCACCAACACTGGCATCAAAAATATGAAACTAAAAAACTAAATATTGATAAGATAATCCTAACTGCTGCATATGTTGAAAAAAAATCAATAATTATGTTCTAGAAGATAAGTCTCCTTTTTCACTCTTATCATCACTGAAAACATTCGCTAAAAAATTCAAGATTATTTCTTTTGAATTTCTTAATACTGAAAAATGTTAAATAAATAACAATGGTTAAAAATAGTCCTTTAATGATGCTGTTGAATATATGAACATGAATTATCAAATAAAAAGCTCG
Organism: Heterocephalus glaber; assembly: GCF_053883595.1. Taxonomy (NCBI): domain Eukaryota; kingdom Metazoa; phylum Chordata; class Mammalia; order Rodentia; family Bathyergidae; genus Heterocephalus; species Heterocephalus glaber. Next base: position 54,463,652 of record NW_028258143.1, read on the forward strand.
ATTTCTGCATTTTTATAAGATTAGTAGATTCATTTTGTACATAAAATATATAATTATAGTTGATAACAACATGTAAGTACTAAAAATTCCAGAGTCAAAGAGATGCTAAATAATATTTATTCTATACTACTTATGAAGCCACGAAAAACAGACTAGTTACATAAAAATATAATAACATCTAGGGGCCTACCTCAGTGATAAAGCACTTTTGCCTGGCATGTGTGAGGTCCTGGGTTCAGTACTCAGAACAGAGGAGAAATATAACTACATATAAAACAATACTGAGGTATAAAATAAAGTCATGCACAAAGAAAAATTTCAATTATCCAGAATTCCCTCAGTATTCCAGGCAACTGATATTTAAAATTTCACATTACCAGTTCATATTACTTGAATTGTATAGCAGTATCTACTGTTTTCACAAATGAACCAAAATGAATACCTATGTTTGATGAGAAAATGGAAATATATGACAAATACATAAAGATGGGTAAATTCCCAAACCACAATGTAATTAAAATAAAAATCAGTAAGAAAGGATAAGTTGAAAAGCCCCCAAATATTTGGAAATTATATAATATAGTGTACTTCTAGAAAATCCACCAAAGAAATCAAAATTAATAAAGATAAAATATGGCATATCAATATTTGTGAATAAAGGAAAATTTAAAAATGCCTATATTAAAGCAAAACTTTAAAAAAAGATTAAATCCGCAATTTAAGCTTTTACTTGAAGAAGCTAAAAGCTGGGCATGGTAGTACATGCCTGTAATCCCAGTCTGATACAGAAGAATTGCAAGTTTGAGGTTAGCCTGAATAATTTAGCAAATCCTTGTCTCAAAATAAAAGAATAAAAAAGGAACAGGACCATAGCTCAGTTTTCCTTGGGTTCAATTCTCAATACCTTCAATCCCTAAAGAAGCAGTTAAAAGATCAAGCAAGAAGAGTGTAAATATATCCTGAAGAAAAACATAGGTAAGCTAGGGACTCGGAGAAAAATATTAATGAAAATATTAATAAAATATATATATTAAAAAAACTTGAATTTCTCCCATGCAATAATAAAAGTAATACAATTATGGACAGAGACTTCACAAAGTCTCGCCAAAAAAGAAAATGTAAATTAAAACCACAAGACACTGTTACACACTCCTAGAATGTCTAGTTAAAAAGAGAAAATCAAATGTTGGTAAGAATACAAATATTGGTAAGAATATGGAAAAAGAATTCTGGAGGGAATTTAAGCTCTTGGAAAAAGGCTTGAAAATTTATTATACAGTTAAATGTATATCTACTCTCTGACTCAATAATTCTACTCTTCAGATATTTGTCCAGAAAAATAAAAACACAAAGAGTTATATAAGAAAACCAAAAAGAATCAAAGAGTTACATAAGAATGTGCATAGTAGTGAAGGCTGCAGGAGGGGGTAGCTCAATGGTAGAGGGCTTGCCTAGTACAACATGCAAGGCCCTGGGTGCAATCTCAAGCACTGTAAAAACAAAACAAGAGAATATGCACAGTAGCTTTATTCACAATAGCTAAACATGGAAATATAAAATGCCTATCAGCAGGAAAATGGACAAAGAAACTGGCATATTCACACAATAAAATAATAACTGCTCTCCAACAAAAAGCCTACAACATAAGATAAACCTCACATATGTGTGGAGCTGGACATAAAAAGTGTATACTGATTTAATTTATACAGAATTTTAGTACTAATCTACAGTGATAATCAGCAAAACATATTTGTTGAGGAGGAAGACTGAACAGCAAGAGAAACAGAAAAACTGAGATGTTAAGGTTCTATATTGTAATAGGGGTATGAGTTATGTGAAAACACTTATTTATCAATGCTATACAGCTAAAATTGGTTCATTTCAATGTATGTAAATTCTGCATTAAGAAACACCTATAAAAATAATTGAATGGAGACAGAAAGTGGACAGAGGTACAGATAAAGCAAGAATGGTAGTATGTTACTAATAATTGAAGCTAGGTGATGGGTACGTGGAAACAGTATACTATCCTGTTTACCCCGTATTATGTTTGAAATTTCCCATGATAAAAAAAGGAGGTAGAGGCTGGGAATGCAGCTCAGCAGCACAGTGCCTGCCTGGCAAGCACGAAGCCCTGAGTTCGATTCCCAGTACCAAAAAAAAAAGGAGGTAGAATTTCAGTTTTTTTAATCAAAACAGGATAATCTTACTATCTCAACTGAAATAGGCAATCATATAAACACGGCTTGTTTACACCAGCAAAATTCTAATAAGAAATTTAAGTGGGGCAATCTGTGATACCTCATGCTATTTTTGAGTCTTCAAGCAATGACTGTTTTTCACATATAAATTTATGAAAGTTATAGCTTTGGTGTTTTAACATACAAGTATTGAAAACTCTTTTTAATTACCTAGTGACCTAAAAGAAATAGTTATTAAGATTAGTGTTCATGGGCTGGGGATTTAGCTCAGTGGTGCCAGCGCCTGCCTTGCAAGTGCAAGGTCCTGAGTTTGATCCCCGGTACCAAAAAACAAAAAACAAACAAAAAAGATTAGTATTAATTTTAATAACTGCTAGAAATATGTCCGCCTCTTGTAGTCAAAAAAATTACTTTAAACTGGATAAAGATGCAGTTTTTTTTAGAAAATGGAGTATTACTCAGCCATAAAGAACAAGAAACTAGAGACATTTATAGTTAAATGGATGCATATTGAGGCCATACTCTTAAGGGAAATAAATAGGACACACATGTGTAAATACTGAATAGTTTCTCTAGTGTGAGAAACTGAAAGTGTAAATAAGGATTAAAATGATTAAAATGAATAACTGATAATTTGAAATAGGAAAAGGTCCAAAAGGGTAGGGGAAGTGGGAGGGGAAGGGGAAAGGAAAGAAGGGAAAGGAAAAATTATGAGAAAAGGAAAAAAATGGAAACAAAGTCTATGTAAATAGGGAAGGGTGGAGTGGGTGAAGGGCGTACAGGTAATGGGGAGAAAAATAGAACCAAGACACATCATGTACAGGTACAAGCACCCAATGATAAATGTAAATGTACCGTATACCTAAAATGTACCAATAAAAGAATTTAAGCAAAAAAAAAAATTACTTTAAGTTGGACTTGTTCCTTTTGAATCAATTTGTAGGATAAAAGGCCCACTAAATATATAAAAATATTTTTAGATGCAATATACAACAGGATTGCTCTGATTCCTAATTCTACTCTACTGTTTTCACTGCAAGGCATATTAAATCCATTTTTAATTAATACTGTACAGTTTATTTATTTTATTATCATTATTATTTTTTTGAGACAGGGTCTCACTATATAGCTCAGGTTGGCCTCAAACTCACTATGTAGCCCAGGCTGGCCTTGAACTGGTGCCAATTCTCCTGCCTCAGCCTCCCGAGTACTGGGATTACAGGTGTGCACCACCACACTCGGCTATGTACAATATATTTAAATAGGGGAAAAAAAATCCCCCATGAAGCTTTTCTCCTGTCAATTGAAGAAGATTCACTGGAAGTATTTCCAAAGTTCTGACTTGAATATGCTATGATATGAAAACTTTTCCCCTTGTGTTTTTATATTTTTCTCTCACTACAATCAATAACTACTTAATTTGTACATTCCTCAACAAATTGTTGTTCATTCAGGTGGTATGTAACTTTTATTGTTTAACAAAGGTACTGTGCAAACTTCAGATTGATTATTTGCACTAATGGAGAATACCAGTAAAATATTTCAAGCCTTGCATTATAAAATGTTTTTTGTATGCACAAATTTATATTACTACTAGTAAAATACATGCTTAGTGAAGAACTGAAGCAAATGAAAAGTACCTAGTAACTTCTGTTAATTTCCTAAGGACACAGTAATTAGCTGATGTTAAAAAGAATTAGCCTTGTATTATACACTGGTTTAAAAAAGTATTCTTCATGTATTCTACCAAGAAAATTACAAAGTTTATGGAAAAAGTTAAGTTTATGGGGAAGTTAAGTTAAAAAGTTAAGAAAGTTAGGAAGTTTACAAAGTTAGAAAGTTTATGGGTTTGGGGCTAAGAGTGACTCCAGAAATCAAAGCCTAATCCTTTTATTTTACAGACAAAGGAACTAAATCTCAGAAAAGTTGAAGTTGTTGAAGTATACTGAGGAGCAGAGTTAGGATTAAAATTCAAAAACACGCCTCCTGATTCCTAATCTATAACTCAACCCTTCAAACAATATAATTTCTTAATGTCTGGAGAATAGACAAATATGAGTTCCCTTTTATGTACCATGTATAATGTCTGTCAACTTGTATTTCAGGATTCTTTTTATCCTATTTTAAAACAGGCACTGCCTTCAGATTACACCTTTCAGCTGTAATACTCCCAGTCTCCACCAGGAGGAGAGTTTGTTTAAAACATAGCAAACAAGGTTAAATCACAAGCAAGAACTAGAACTTTAATCCCAATGTGTCCATTTACGTATTTAAAAGTACTTTTAAAGTATAGTACAGTACTTTTAAACCAGTCATGCCATTAGTGCATTTGAAATTTATTTTAAACTGGTCATTACGCTAATGGAAGCTGTCCTTTTCCAAACTTTTTGGTTCTTTATAGTGTAATACAATCTGCAATTTTTATGAAATGTGATCTAAATTGTGCATTTGAAGCAGGCTTTAATGGAAAAAACTAATTCAGAACAAGCTCAAGAAATGTACACAATAAATCTTACTTACCATTTTTGCTTCTGACTGTACTGGTTGAGGGGAAGAAGGACCTGGGATTCCTGGAACACTAGGCACCATGGTGACTGGTCGAACAAGCTATGCAAAAGATATTGAAAAGTAATTTCCATGAAATATTTTCAAAATAATATTTGTACTTTGATTTGTACAACAGCTATTATAATAATCTGAAACTTCATAATGAGAAAATTATAAATTTTTCCCTAGCTGATCGTATCTCTACATCAAACCCTTATTAGTCTGATACCCTAATTTACTCTTCAAAAGTTGTCAACCTTTCTGAGACACCTGTTTCCTGAATCTTCAATTTTCACAATTTATTAATGGCTCTTTCTTGCACTCATAATATTCAAAGTTATTGAAGTAAACCTTCTCACAGAGATGTCACCCTTTCATTTTGCATTTGAAAGGAAAGAATGTCAAAACTTGTGAAATAACATACAAAATGTTTAAAAAAATCTTCACTTTTCTAAAATACGTAATTTTTCTAAAATATGAGTTCTTTGATATATTAACATACCACATAATGATTAAGCTGGTGACCTCTAACAATTTCTCAAGTAATAATCTGGAAGAGAAATTATCGCTTTGGATTCTACCTGTAACTGTTACTGTGTAATAGTCTATCTTTTCATTCATTTCAAGTTGCTTTCATTACAAGTACATTTAGTAAGATAACCATATAATCTCAAACACAAGGTAAAAATATTTCCCCTCAAAAATATGCTCAGAAAAGAGAAAGCAGATCTTGAGTCTACAAAATTTCCCAAATAATATATTTTGGTTTTCTTTGGTACTGGGGATCAAACTCGGGTCCTTGCGCTTGCAAGGCAGGCGGCGGAACCACTGAGCTAAATCCCCAGCCCAAATAATATATTTTGAACAATAGAGCTGTGACTTAATAAGATACATTATCTTGAAATTATCTCAATCAATGCTGATTTTTTTTCAATGCTGGTATTTAACACTTAGAAGAATTAAAACATTAAGCCTTTTTTTAAAAACAGTACTTAATAACTGCATCAAAAGTTTTACGGCCAGGGATTTAGCTCAGTGGTTCCGCCACCTGCCCTGCAAGCACAAGGACCCAAGTTCGATCCCTGGTACCAAAAAAAAAAAAAAAAAAAAGTTTTAGAATGCTACTGTAAGTAAGCTTTTAAAAATAGTATAAAAAGCTATATAGCAAATGATTATATTGTATGGAGAAGTAATATGTACCTATGTGTTAAAAGAAAAAACTTTCTATTATGTACATGAGTATCTAAGGCTTAGGTTAAGATTTCCCAGAAAATAATAAGAGATTCAAAAGGTACATCATAAAAAATTTAGGTGAAAGTTAAAATGATGTACTCTGGAAAACCTTCCTAGATGTCTCAAACTGTGATTCTCAGAATGAAAACTTGAAATGTTGAAGACACATTTGAGAAGTTGGGATAAAACTGTTCTACACAATAGGTGGATTAAAAAAAAACCTCATTATTTCTAACATGTCATTCCAAACAACGGTTTTTAAACGTTCACTAAATCATTAAATATCAGAAGTAGTTATGTAACTATTTTGTCTATATTTTCCAAAATTTATATACTTAACATGGGCCTCAAAAAAATTCTTTTTTTGGAGGCTTGGGATTTAGCTCAGTGGTTCCAGTGCCTGCCTTGCAAGAGTAAGGTCCCGAGTTTGATCTCCGGTACCAAAAAATAAATAAATAAATAAATAAAATTATCTTTTTAGATCTTGTTAGACAATGGGAGACTACTGCTTTGGAATGTTTATTTATGGAATAAATTTATTTATTTATTTAGGAATGTTATATATTTTATTTTTACTATGCCTGGGCCATCAAAGGAATTCCATAAACTTAGTCTGACTGCAAAGTTTCATAGAATGTTATCTTTAGAAACAAAATTTTTTAAAAATATGCATACCACAGAATTACTTGACAGCATTCTAGTATAAATGTTTTAAAAGTTAAAAATCTGAAATATTTGAATATACAATCCTAGTCAAAGTGAAATGAGATGAATAAGGAATAAAAGTATAAAAAAATAAGGAAAACAGATGGAGGAAGAATGTTTTCTATCTAACTGGGTTGGCTTTGAATAGTATATTCTATTACTATATATATCAGTGAATAAACAGTACAAGTCACTATTAAGGATTTTGTTAAATTCATGTTCTTATGCCAATCAAGCAGCTTCAACGGTATTTTCGTATTACTTTACCAAGAACAGTTTTGCTACAAAGATCTGAACAGACTGAACTTCTCACTCACTGGGACTGCAGCTGGTACATGCACGTTGGAACTTGTAATGGATGCAGGAATTGCAACAGGCATGGTCTGTCCATTAGGAAGATGTAACAGGAGGGGAAATGGGCCTGGGACAGGGCTAGGGGGAAAAAAGGGGGAAATCTGAAAAGATTCATTCATATTATTTATTGAAAATATAACAGTAGTTTTACTCCATCATATCACTTGAAAACACATTTTTTAACCTGCAAAGCAAATTTTAATTATTTTAAATTTCATCTTAGACACAGAAAGCAAATGCAAAATTTTAAGTGCATCTTAAATGTATAATCTATGTAACAGTATAAAAAATGGGAAAAATTTTGCATTTACTTGGGACAATCTCTAACTTATAAAATTGTAAGAATTACAAAGAGAGTAGTAACCATGATGAATTTTATTTATGTTTTGTGTGAAATACCTTGAAAATAAGAGACCATCTTAAATTCATATTCTATGGTGATGTGTTTTTAACTAAGTTTTAGATATTTATTTCCCAATCTATTAGATATATATATTTTCAAAAGGCCAATGAAGTTTTCAAAAACATCAAAGTATGTAGATGACACACAGATATACACAACTAAGGTCACAATTTAAATAATTCAATGTCTCAGGAAAAATCCTAATGAGATCTAACAATTCAGAGTCAGCGATTGTCCTGAATTACTTACACAATTGGTCTATTGGACGATGGTGCCTGGGTGATTACAGTACTTGAGGTTGGTGAAGGTAGTGCCTGCTGAATAATTACACTTGAGTCAGAACTCGTGAGCAGCACATTGGGAACCTGCAGTGACGCTGGACGAACAATGGCTGATGTGGGCTGTGCAGTTTGTGCCAATGGTACCTCCTATTTAATAATGAGATAAAGAAAGAGTGGTATTCAAAAATGTAAATCAATTCATATACCTTGGTAAACAGAATGTAACACACCTCTAAAAGTATCCATAGGATAATACTTAACACACTAAATATCTAAAATTAATTAAAAGAACATTTTTAGATGCAGTTATAAAGTTTCAATTAAAATGTTTAATACTTAAATTTTTAAAAGTCTGGTTTTAAAAAATACAAATTGCACTCCTATCAATTTATTAGCACCATGCCTTAACCAATTGAGTGAACTGGCCACCAGTGTTTTCTTATCAATTTACAAGGGCTTGCATAGTCTTACTCTCTGTATAGTAGACAGTAAACTATTCTAAAGAGACCAAGTCATAATTAATACAAATTCAGTGACAGATAGATTTGCAGGGCCAGGGACTGAATCTAGGGCCTTTGCCCTGAGCTACATCCCCACCCCTTTTTATTTTCAGACAGGCTGAGAATTTTGCTAAATTTCCTAAGCTGGGCTCAAACCTGCGATGCTCCTGCTTCAGCCTCTCAGAGTGCTGGAATTATGGGTATATGCCACCACATCTGGCTCCAGAACCCCTTAACTAGTTGGTGTAAAAACTGGGTACAGAATAATGTGTTCTTTGCAATAGTCTTTACACCATCACTTACTGTTGAAGTCTTATGATGCCACATCAGAAGGATAAACCACTAGTACCACTGTAACTTTATTCAGCAAGTTTGAGAACTAATAACATGCCCTCAAAGATTAATGAAATCAGACTCCCCCACATTTTTTTTTTTTGGTACTGGGGATCGAACTCAGGACCTTGTGCTTGTGAGGCAGGTGCCGGAACCACTGAGCTAAATTGCCGGCCCAGTGAATTATCTTAAATAAAATAGTAAACATTGACTGATTTTAAGCAGGGAACATGATTTAATGTATTTTTAAGAGCCCCTCAAAACTATGAAAAACAGATTAGAGATAGAAGCAAATAGTCCAGTAAGAAAGAAATATTAGCTAGGCATGATGACATGTGTCTGCAGTCCCTAAGTTACTCAGAAGGCCAAACTGGGAAACACTGAGACGCTCTTACAAGAAAAATAAGGGGGGCTAGGTGTGCAGCTGAAAGAGTGCATGCTTGTAGCCCTGGGTTTGATTCCCCAGCACTGCAAACAAAGGGAAAACAAAGGGAGTTGGGGAGAAAAACTGAAAGATTATGTGACTTGGCCTAAGGTGGTGGGTGACACTGAACAAAAAAAAGGACATGAGCCTTTTGGGGGGCTGTGGCAGAATGCTATGGTTTGGATCTAAAATATCCCTCCAAGTCCAGTGTTCAGAGGTTGGAGGGGGCAGGTCCATCCCAGCTCCTTCCCTACTCTTTGCTTCCTGGCTGCCATGATGTGAATGGCTTTCCTCTGCCAGGCCCTTCAACAACACTGTTTCTATGCTGGTGCAGGCTGAGCATGCACTAAACCCATTGAAACTGAGCCAAAACAAACTTCTCCTTAAAATTTCAGATGTTAGGTATTTTGTCGCAGTGACAGGAAAACTAACATAGATGATAAAGCAGCCATGAACAGTGAGAATTGTTAAGTGTGAAGAGACTGGAATGCTCTGCAGAAAAAATTCTCTAAAAGATTTAACAGCATTTCTAGCAACTGTAATAATGTGGAAACAAATTTATGTTCAAAAACAAAACAAACAAAAAAAACCCAGAGCAATTAATTATGTAAGGATAATCATAAAATACAGTAAAACCATTAAAAATTATGATTTGGGGAAGTCTCTAATGACAAGGAAATCTCTAATGTTTATTAATGATGAGTGTTTCAAGCACAATGTAAAAGTTAGCTAGGATCTTTCTTTATATCTATCCTACACATCTATGCATTTACAGTATGAATATATATATATACACACATACACACGCATAGCTAGAAAGATGTTTTAAAATATTACTAATTCTTATTCAATGATGGGCTAATAGGTGATTTTGGTTTTCTTCTTTGCATTTCTCTGTATTCTTAAAATTTTCATAATGAGAATGTACTTTTGTAATCTACAAAAGAAAAAAAATCCCAAACCATCACTAAAATCAAAGCATTTATTCTTGAAAATGTTACTTTATCTGAACTCCTATACCACTGCATAACATAATGGTGATACTGTAAAATAATAATGAAACAAAAATTCTATTAATTAGTGAACACAAACTTCAACAAGAGGCAGGGGATAAGAAAACTGCAGAAGAAAAAGAAGAACCTTAGGAAAATTCACAGTGAGGAGGTTAGCAGGTTTTGCAGACTTCAGTAAGCTCCTTAGAGAGTTTGAAAACATGGACTCTGACACCAAAGGTGTTCACTAATAGAGATGAATGTTCAAGGTACATCATCTACTTATGAAAAATGTATGACAAAAAAGAAACCAAGCAAATCACCATGAGCATATTTCTGAAGAAAGCCTCATCTCCTCAGAAAAAGCCTCAGGTAGGTACTTCAGGAGAGATTCCAAAAGAAGGCCTGTCATCATGAGAGATGCAGTTCTACACTGTCCTGAACACCCTCCAAGTGGACAAGATGTGGAGGTGGAAGACTGATATAAACGATTGTGATTCTGTGTCTGTCTAGGCTACTGTGTGTGCCTGTGTCTTACTTTTTAACAAAAGTTTAAAAAGAAAAAAAATTTTTTTTTGGTACCAGGGATCGAACTTGGGACCTTGCGGTTTCGAGGCAAGCGGCAGAACCACTGAGCTAAATCCCTGGCCCTAAGAAAAAATTTTTAATAGAAGAAGAGCTTACAGAATAAGGACATAAAAAAGAAAACATGTTTGAACACCTATACATTGTGTTTGTCTTTTAAGTTAAATATTATCACAAGTCAAAAAGTTAAAAAAGTTAAAAAGCTTATAAATTACAAAGTTCCAGTAAGCTATGATTAATTTATTATTAAAGACTTTAATAAAAACGTAGCATAGCCTAACCATATATATATAGTCTGGAGTAGTATACAGTCATATCCTAATCCTTTACATTAATTTAACACTCACCCAGAGCAACTTCTGATTCTGTAGGCTCCATTCATGGTTAGTGCCTCATACAAATGCACTTACATGTTTTTATGTCTTTTACACTGTGTTTTTACTATACTTTTTCTGTTTAGATATATAAATTCTTACCCATGTGTAACAACTGCCAACAATATTTAGTACAGTAACATTTGTACAGGCTTATAGCCTAGGAGAATTAGGTTATCTCAGATAGTAAAAGTGCGTAGTAAGCTGTTCCACAGGTTTCTGTTAAGTACATTATGATGTTTGTACAATGATGAAATAGTCTACTAATGCATTTTTCAGAATATATCTCTGTCATTAAGGGATACATTACTGCATTTCCTTATTTCTAGGCCCCCTCCCATGGCTGAAGTCCATTAATATGGTACGGTTTTAGAATAACATAATCTAAAACAGAATACTGCCATTGTCTCTGTCTCTTCAATGTGTCCCACATGGAGCTCCCAAATAAACATGAGTTCATTCTATGTGATTATGAATGAAAGTGTGATCGGGAAGTACTAGTAATAATGCTACAAATGCATAACAGCCCAGATGACCTCAGGTTACCTGACTATCTGATGTTATCACCATCATAATTTTAGTTGTTAGTACCTAGGTATGACTAGTTCTTTAACCTTTAACAATCTAAATAACCATTGATCAATTTGTTAGTTGTAGTTTCTTCATTAAGCTGTCACTATATAAAAGTAGCTAAAAATTAAGCTAAATTTATAAATTTATACATTTGTTTTTAAATAACAGGTTCTTCTAAAATGACTGTTCTTCCTTATAATTTTCAAATATATTTATTTATAAGGGTGGGATGTTCTCCTGAAACATTTGAGAATTCACAATTTTTTACATACAAAACTATTATAAACTGACACTGAATTATGTAAAATTTAATATATTAATATTTTTTGAAGATTAAATAAATTTTACTTGAGGTACCAATTTCCCCCCTTTGTATTTCATGAAAACGTATTTCTAACCTTTTCATCACTGGTAGTAGACTCTGGATGAGGTAAAGGGCTATCCTGGTGAGTTGTTTCTACCACAGAAGGTTCCTCAATTTTGCTTCTTATGATGGGTGTTGCAAGAGGGGACAAGTCTAGAGGCATCTAATATAAACAATAAAGAAAAGGTTAGAAGTTCAAAAGCAGCCTGTCAGTATGTCTAAAAGAAGAAAGTGAGAAATGCAAACTATCACTGCTTTTCCATCAGTATTTTTTAATTTCATTGGTTAATAACATACTTTTTTAATGTCATCTTCTGAAGCCTTCTTGAATTCATTCTCAAATGGACTTGCCAACTCATTAAACAAACCCACTTCTTCACAGTTTTTCAAGAATCTTGTTGGTGTTGGGGTCTGATCTGAAATAAACATCAAGAAGTAACCACATAGATTTAAATATCATGTAAAGGCTCTAAAGTATAGTTACTTAATTAACAAATTAGCAGAATTGGTTCAGTCAGTTGTTAAGTCTCTTTGGAAAGACCTCTTCCTTTAAAGCAAACAGAATTTGGTTAAGTTTTTGATGCACTGAAAGATATTTCCTCCAACTTTATGGATGATAAAAAGTACAAAAGAAGTCATTTTTGTTCCTCAATCCACTCCTCTGAGTGGCATAAACATACTGTACTCAAGAGATAAACTATTATCAATATCTAACACACTGATAAGAATTTTTTAAACTTTACATTTATTAAACATTATGGTTGTTTGAATACATGCAATTTGGGGAAAACTGTAATAAGAGCATGTATGTCTGTTCTACCTAGCCCTTTAAATTGTTCATAATTTACCATAAAAGCAAGCTTAAGATAAAACAGAATCTTTAGCAGGTAGATTAAAATACTACATAGAAAAGAAAGTTAAAACAAGAGACCAAAAAACAAAACAAAACCTTCCTTACTATTATCTAATGTTTTATTTTTATGCATCTAATCAGACTGATAGAAGGAAATGTTAAGAATCACATGGTGAAAGAATGTTCTAGCTTAATATCTAAACAGCAGAGGAAAAGTCAACTCTACTTTCTTACAATTGGAAATATTGCAACTATACTTGAATATACCTTCATGTTATGTATATTAAAATATGTACTGAGTGTTCACACATTGCCTACAGAGCAAATGCCAGTTGAGGTCCATGTTGAATGAAAACCAGAAAATTTATAAATTTTGTCCATTTATTTTTATTATTTTCTTTTTTTTTTCTGGTATCAGGAATTGAACTCAGGACCTTACACTTGCCAGGCAGGCCACTCACTGAGCTACATCCCTGGCCCTATTATTATTATTTTCAAGGCTCTTGGGAAGTATATTCAAATTTAATCTACATTTTATGTATTTTAGAGCATCAGTTTTATAAGTTAGATTAGGAATTTAGTACAAAATAAATAAAAGCACTCTATTAGGACAATTCCTGGCTGAAGGTAAAATAATCAAAATATTTTGTGAAATTAAAACTCCTATTTGTTAACTACTGTGTTCCCACAGTGGGTATTACTATTTTATCTTTGTCCCTCACATGTGTACCCAGACCCCTAATATTTTTACTATATATAAATATACTTAACACAAAAATCACCCTCTTGTCATACACATTACATAATGTAGGCCAGTCTCAGACGGTATTAGTAATATCAGAATTACTATGGGGATTCCATTGTATGATTTTTTTTTTTTTTGGTACCGGGGATCAAACTCGGGTCCTTGAGTTTGTGAGGGAAGTGGCAGCACCACTGAGCTAAATCCCCGGCCCTCCATTGTATGATTTTATCTATTAATCTGTAATATACACCAACTCCTACCATCTAAAAGACCTCCAAAATCATATAGTAAGGGTCTCATGTTCATGTATCACCATAAGTTCCTCATGCCTAAATTAGCAGGTCAAATATAAATTTGACTCTTCTATTCACACTCAAAGGATTTATGTAAGTTTATTTGGGGTTCTTAACTTACACTAGAAGGGAAAAGTAATAAAACGTATATGGTATAAATCATTTTGTCAATTATTGGAACCATCAAGACTTAAGAATATAGGTACAACAGTTTAACATGCAGATTGAATATGGCTATTGATCATCAAATATATACCATACACATCATGCATTTTATTTATATAGTAATATTAAATTATCAACATGTTAGTAAAAAATGTTCAAGTACTATGTTTGAATGTGTTCTATTTTGTATTATATTCAAATTGAAACTAACTTAAAAACACTTTTTTTTTTTTTTTGGTACGGGGGATTGAACTCCGGTCCTTGCACTTGCGCAGCAGGCGGCAAAACCACTGAGCTAAATCCCCGGGCCTTTTAAAAACACTTTGTAAGTTAAAAATTCACACAGAAGCTGGGTGTGGTGGCACATGCCTGAAATCCCAGCACTTAGAAGGCTGAAGCAGGAGGATCACTGCAAATGTGAGAACAGCGTGAGCTACACAGGGAGCTCACAGCCAGCCTGAACTACCAGAGAAACCCTGTCTAAAAAAAAAAAAATTTTTTTTTTTTAAAACAGAATTCTGTAAGGCAGTAAGTTTCAGGGAAACAAAAACTTTCAAGCCTAGGAGACTGAACTTTTCCAGTTTGCTGTTATTTTGCTTGTTTGCCCCCTTTTCCCTTTCTTTTCTTGGTTCTAGCTCTAAATTTAGTATGCACAATATTCCAAAGAACTGTGTACCTCACTCTTCTCTGCTTCCTTTTACTTACAGAATTGAAGATATGTTCAAAGTTCTCCTACATGAATTGCTTTTAATAAATTACCAACTTCTGGCTACCTCCAATTTCTTTATTACAAAAATTTTGATACCGGAAGAATCATCCAATACTGTCTTATCATCTATCTGAAGCACTGTATATGACAATTTGATCTCTATAGAATAATAATCTATAAATATTAATAATACAGTATTTAGGTATGGTTCCAGAACTGAAACTAGTGTAAGTTAAGCTTCGTAAGAGAAAATAATCTAGAATTTATCTGAATTGTTATGATATAGAAACCTGTGATTTTAGTAAAAAGGCCTAAAATTTATATAAAACTTGATATAAAACTTTATCACAATGCTTATGTAGAAAATATACAAATGTACTTACATTATACATAATATGTCTGTATACATATACACAGATATGTGTGTGTATATATTTAGTATACATTTAAATATCAGAACAAGGAGCTAATACAGCAAGGAACAATAATCAATATATGAATCAGCTTTCTCTTTTCAAATACGAAAAACAGTCATCTGTTTAGATGATACTGTATGGCCATAGGGTTAACACACAAAAAAGCACTGACTGAATTTAGGTGTCCTTTATAGTGAGTATTTTACTAATAAAAATGTGTACTCTGAGAAAAAATAATATATACAGTATAACAAAATTCTAATGAACAAGTCTGGTAATTGCTCTAACAAGAGGAGCTTGATCATTTTCTATCTTCACACAGCCCTGTCAACCAGGTATAGGCAACTAAAAGAAACATGGACTAAATACTACATTAGTTCAATTATCAGTTAAATGTAAACTTTGTAGATGGTTATGAATGTTCCCAGGGTTCTAATTAACTTTCATAAAATTGACAATGAAATCTATATTTGAAAACCATACAATAAAGTGAAATGAATGATCAAAACGAAACATGGAAATGTAATGGGTAAAATACATGTTGCCAACATTTACTGTAAATGAAGTCATTGGAATATCACCAGACTATAATATTTACAGAGAATACACAAAAACTGTGCACATTCCAGGTGAAATATGTATATAAGCTATTAATAAAAGCATATACTAACCAGCCACAATGACACTGTCATTACGTGCTGGACCAAATTTCAGTGTCATCTCATGTTTATGTTTATGGACAGCCAAATGATCCTCGTTGGTAAAACGCTGTGGCAAAAAGTTTTAAAATATAGTTAAGATTTTCAATTTGATCAAGTAAGTAAAATGATAAGGAAATTCATTTCCACAACATGTAAAACCACCATTAACAGTGAAATAGCAATTTGTAAACTATAAAAGAAATCTGTTAGTATAGATAAGCATACTAGGTTTCAAATAATCTTAGAAAACCTTCGTTACCCAAGAAATGATAAAAATATATCACAAAATTACATAACTTATTTAACAGCATTTAAAAACTAGATCCACGACAAAGAAACTTTATATAAATTTTATTTGGATACTAAAAACAGATCACTATTAACTTTTTTGTCCTACTGGAGTACAAGGATATACTCCACGGTACAATGACGTTTGAAGAAAGCACTATATTTACCTAGAACTATGGTTACTTACCACTTTTTAAATGAAAATTTTCTTTAAAAAAATATTACTCCTGGACAAATTAAAGAATAAATCAAGCTTTAAGTTACCACATAAAAAAGAATGCTTTTGCTATAATCCAGCAAAGAAATAGCAACCAATACAATAAATAAATTCATTTTAAAATAAAACATTTATCTTAGACAGTGATTTTTAAAATCACAGTTCTTATTTTAAAATTAAGCAAAAATATTTTTAAAGCTATCATATATTTTTTTTTTTTGGTACCGGGGATCGAACTCTGGACCTTGGGCTTGCGAGGCAGGCACCGGAACCACTGAGCTAAATCCCTGGCCCCAAAGCTATCACATTTTTTCCTACACTTAACTTGGCTAAGTTTTGCATGCCACAGGGGACATTTATTATTACAAAATAATAAACGCAATATTTAAATATGTGTGTCTGGAAACTAGCCTTTTTGAAGATGTTCCTTATTTATAATTGAAAAAAGGAAGCATCTACTTTTTCTTATTTCAGAGCATTTTGCCTACTTCCTTGTTCAGAGTAATAATTTAAAAATGTTAAGTTATCTGATTTAAACTAATTCTTTAGTCTATAACTTTACAAAGAGGGATGTTTAAATTATGTATACTTGAACTTGGTTTGCCCAAACCATCAAAATGGATCCCTTCTCTTGTGATCTCCTTCTCTTAACCAATTCTCTATGTCCTTCCAAACAACTAGTAGTATTAGTTTTAGGCTAATCTTAAAACAATGAAATATTTTTCCCATTTATTCTTATTCTGTATGTTTAAAAACTGGTGAGAACATAACCGGTTAATGTCAGCATCCATTGTTAAATTTTTGCCTAGGGCAGCAATGATACAGTCTCATTTTAGAATGACATACTATTTCCCAGGAAGCTGAAGGTTTTTGTAAGAAAGGTTTTAGAAGCACCAATTTAGTGGTAGTAGTGTAAATAATTTTTTCTCACCAGAAACCAATGACATTCCAAATTTTAATTTTAACACACTTAAGAGGTTAAAACCCCACTTGTGTCCATTATACTATGCACAACACTTTGGTAAGAGAACCTAGCACAATATTATACTGATATTTTCATGTCTGTCCCTGTAAGTAGACAGCCCTTCTACTGCTGTCCTCCAAATTTAGCATAAAGTACTTAATAAATACTAACTGAAAGAACGAAATTCTTACAATATAAGAATTGAACCTTACAAATCAGTAACAGGAGAAAAACAATGATAATAAATAAATAAATAAATAAATAAACAAACAAATAAATAAATAAAAGAACCATCCATGGCTGGGTGTGGTGACACATAACTAAAATCCCACAGCACTCCAAGAAACTGAAGCAGGATTGCAAATCTGAGCTCAACCTGGGCAACTTAGTGAGACCTTGTCTTAATTTTAAAAAGGGGCTGGGGATATAGCTCAGTGTGAACATAAAATAAGGGCCAGGGATAAAGCTCAGTGTGAAGGTCCTGAGTTCAATGCCAAGTACTGAAAAACCAAACCAAAACAACAAAAAATCCACTCAACCACAGTTCATTAAAGTGAATTAAGTTTTAATTTACTTTGTATTTTGTCATACAGTCTTTAGATTGTTTCACACACCAATAGAGAATTCACTTTATAATTTTATTACCTTTCTACAGAACCTGTCTGTGTTCTCACTGAAGGAAACAGACCCAACAGTACTTCTATGCCTTCCCTATTCATCCACTGACTATTCAGCACTGACTGCGCATCATCTACAGGCACTGGGATCACAACCAGCTCTTCCTTTCTCAAGTGCTATTTTCCCATTATTTTATAAGAATCCTTGCCAAATTTGGGGGAATAAGAAGTGGTGTTTTGACAAGCTGTGGAGTAATGAAGCCCTTGGAGAAATGAAGCCCTTGGAGAATGAACATACCTGCAGAGCTTACCAACATTATTTTATTGCTTTTTATACTTTAAAAATTTTAAATGTGTATGTCTTATACCCCACATTAAAAGTATCTTAAAGGAAGAGTCACTTTACACTCCAAAGAATTTTACAATGTTGCTTTTCATCAAACATTTGTGAATGAATTCATTTTGGTGTAGGCGGCAGATTTTAAAATTGCAATGTTGGCAAAATAAATAAAAAGAACTTGAAAAGTTTTCTCCTAGGAATTTTATTCAACTAGTATCCTGATTAGATTATTGTGACCACAAATATTCAAATCAAAGAGCAACTGGAGCTGGGGGTATGCTCTGGGGCAAGAGGCGCAGCTCAGTGGTTCAGTGCTTGTCTGCTATGTACATGGCCCTAGGTTTGATCCTGAGCAGACAGGGGACAGATATATGAAAGAGAACTGGAGACTGAAACCAAGTTCTCTGTAGTGAGCTACCCCCAGCCCCTTTTTTGTTTTAAATCAAGACAGGGTCTTACTAAATCGCTAAACTGTGAATTGGTAAACTAAATTATTACTGATCAAATATAACCGGTTAATGTCAGCATCCTTTGTTAAATTTTTGCCTAGGGCAGCAATGATACAGTCTCATTTTAGAATGACATACTATTTCCCAGGAAGCTGAAGGTTTTTGTAAGAAAGGTTTTAGAAGCACCAATTTAGTGGTAGTAGTGTAAATAATTTTTTCTCACCAGTAACCAATGACATTATTCCAAATTTTAATTTTATTTAACACACTTAATAAGACAAATTATAAATTTCAAACACACTTTTACAATTTAAAATATTTTGGTGATATACCTCTTGAGAGAAACAGAGAAATTAGCACAAAGTTTAATTAAAGTCTTGTGATATTAAATCTTTTTTAATATGTGTAAGTAACTGTTATGTATTTCACAGGTGGACGGCACTGAATTGAGTAAATGATAATTTAATGAAAGATTCACATAGTATTGGTACTCTTCCATTTTATTCGTGTTCCTCTCATTGAAAATTATTTCTTGAGTAAAACATTATACATTATAAGCTGGTTTACAAAGGAGGTATAGAGTCATACTATATTTAGTCTATAGTGTCAGTGGAGGTACATGTGCAACAATTAGTAACTTTCTACTATTAAATCATTAACTAGTGAAATAGTAAAATGCACTGCTGCTCTGATGACTTGAAAATTTATTTGTGCCTATTTAATATGTTAAATAGAAATAACAGTATATCATGAATGTAAGTGAATATAAAAATGCAGAGTGACTTTCTCAGAAATATTAAGAGTAGAAACAGAGTTCCCAGAAATAAGAGCTTACACTGGGGCCGGGGATTTAGCTCAGTGATGCTGCACCTACCTTGCAAGCACAAGGTCCCAGGTTCGATCCCCAGTACCAAAAAAAGGAAAAAACAAAAAAGAAGAAAGAAGAGCTTACATTAATTTGTTATGGAAGCAGCTGCCTTGAGTCACCCATTGTCTTTAACCTTTTTTTTTTCAATACTAGGGATTTAACCCAGGGGTGCTCTTCCACTGAGCTACAGGTCTGGCTTGTTCCCTCCCTCACGTCCTTACTCTGTCTTTCTAACTTTTAGACAGGTCTCACTAAGTTGTTCAAGCCGGACCTTGAGCTTGTCATCCTCTTGCCATCCTGAGCAGCTGAGATTATAGGCATGTACCGCCACCACACCCGGCCTCTAATCTTTTAAGAGAGATGGTTACCTTTTGTGCCAGGGACCTAGCCAGAAAAACCTTTCTTCACTGCATTTCCCATTTCTTATTGAGCTACATTCTCAGGTTTCTTATTACTGTTTAACAAAATACATGTGTTTTTGTGCATAACCATAGCATTTTGAATTGCTTACAAGAAATTATATGAATTTTATGTTGATATTGCTAGTAATATTATAATAATATTTCTGCAAAACTTATTTTTAGAGTGCACCTTTTAGTTTAACTGGGAAGCAGTTCACATAGTTCTTGCAAAAAAATTTAGCATGTAATACTAGTTACTTTATAAATATTTCTTGAAATATGTTTCATATATATGAAACTTTTCCTAGTGACTACATTTTGAGCACATTGACTTTTCACATTCTTTTTAATTTTCTTGTTAAAAGTAAATACATTTTCTTAGCTAACAGTCAAAGCTACCACACCAGTGATCATAACATGAGATTATTTAAGTATCTTAGGGAACAAATGTAGGCCAAAAATTATACAACACTTAAATGTAAACAGTCACCATTAGTGAGAATTAAACTAACAGTAAAAGTAAAAAAAAAAAAAATACTGATTTAGCTTTTAAAAAATTTTTGGCAAAATATATAAACACGTATACATTTTGATCCAATAATTCTAGTTCTAAAAATGTATTTTAAGAAATGAACAAGAGATGGACATAAAGGGTTACATAGAAATATATTCATCATAATACTTCAGACAGTATTGGAATTAATTTAAAAGTTCATAATAGAAGGGTAAATAAACTATAGTATATGCTCTTGCAAAAGAATACTGCAACCATTTAAAATCATGTTTTTAATTAATACACAGTAAGTTCATAATACATTTAATGGCATCCAAATATAAACAGAATACAAAACAGTGCAGTATGATCTTGGTTTTGTTTTAAAAATAAAAGGGAGGCAGGATTTAAGAAATGCTCTAAAATATTAACCAAAATTCTCTTTAGATTTTATCTGTCCTTTTAAACTTGTCAACATTTTCATGATACTTTTGTCTTAACTTTATTTGTATTCCTAGGATTTTAAAATATTTTTTTACTAGTACATGTTTACAGTACATAATGATTACATTCGTTGTGGGGAGTTGATACATGTGCATGACACATCTTAATTCTTCTTACAACCCCTTCCCTCCACCTTCACTCCCTCTCCCTCCAACCCTTGGCCCTTTTGTAAATAAGAAGAAATAGAAAATGTTCCGTTACTGTTGTTTTGAGACAGGTCTCACTATACTGTGCAGGCTACCCCTAAATTCATGATCTTCCTGACCCCTGGCCTTAGAGGTATATGCCACCACTCCTGGCTTTAAATACATTTTTAAATGAGAAATTAGAAACATTTATAGCTAAGTGTATGCACATTGAGGCGATACTCTTAAGTGAAATAAATAGGACACATATGTATAAATACCAAATAGTTTCTCTGGTGTGAGAAACTGAAAGTGTAAATAAGGACTAAAATGTATAATAGGTAATGTGAAATAGGAAGAAAAGGGGCAAAGGGGAAGGAAGTGGGAGGGCTAGGGGAAAGGATAGAAGGGAATGGGATTAATATGAGAAAATGGAAAAATAGGAACAAAATCTTTGTAAATTGGGAGGAATGGAGGGGTTGAAGGGAGGGATAGGCAAGGGTGAAAAATAAGAACCAAGAGAGATTATGGAAAGGTGCAAATTTCCAATGATGAATGTCATTATATTGTATACCTAAAATGTACCAATGGTTAGAATGAATAATCGATGCAAAATAGGAAGAAAAGGTTCAAAGGGGTAGGGCTAGTGGGAGGGGCAGGGGAAAGGAAAGAAGGGAAAGGAAAAATGATGAGAAATGGAAAAAATGGAGATAAAGTCTTTGTAAATAGGGAAGGGTGGAGGGGGTGAACAGAGGGCTAGGAATGGGGAAAAAATAAGAACTAAGATGCATTATGTAAAGGTACAATTCCCAATGAGATGTAATTGTGTTGTATACCTAAAATGTACCAATAAAAGAATTTAACATAAATTAAAAAAAATTTTTAAAAATACATTTTTTAAATGTCAAGAAAAAATACACATATACAAAGATCTGCATTCAAATAATCATCTCTTGACATCCAAGCATGCTATTTAGAGATCTCTAATACATATGTTATACAAGAGTAAGGTTGGGTTCAACCCCAGCACTAACACTTTCTAGCTGTGTGACTCACAGAGGTTCAGTATTTTGTCTCAAGTTTAGTTGCTTGCCCGTAAAATGAGGTTAACAGCATTCACTTCAAAAGCCTTTTGCAAGGATTAAATGACAATTCACATAAAGTTGTTAGCACTGGTGACTGGCTAAATTTAAAAAATGCTATTATAATAAATGTTTTCATTACTGTGACTACTATATGAACCTTTAATTCTTCAAATCCTTTGAGAAAAGTTGGGGTACAGATAAGTAAAACATATGGTTAAGTACTTAATGAATATTTGGAAGCCCTATTCTGTGGTTCACAGCTAACTTTTGCATGGTTGTGTGTATTTCTGAAGCGCAGTGTTTTTTGTTATTCTGTTTTAAATAAAATTTATATTTTAGATGAGAACAGGTGCATTCAGGGTTATGGCCATAGACAAATTTATATTTTAGAAAACCATTAAATTTATAGAAAAGTAGAAAAGATAGCATAGAGAGCTCCTACAACTCCTTGACTAGCCAATGTTTTCTTTTTACATTACTGTGGTAGACTGGTCAAAATGAAGAAACCAACATTAATACATTCATATTAACTAAACTCCAGACTTTGGTAACTTAAACTTTAAAATTAGCTTAACTAGTCTCAGGTTCCAAATAACTGTTACATCTCCAAATATAAAACTATCTCTGAAAAATATGACAAGGACTGGTAGCTGTCCTCTGATACCTATTTCTCTTTCTCCTTTAATAGTAAAGTTTTTTTTTTTTGGTACCAGGGATCGAACTCGGGTTCTTGCGCTTGCGCAGCAGGCGGCGAAACCACTGAGCTAAATCCCCGGCCCTTTTTTTTTTTTTTTTGATACCGGAGATTGAACTCGGGACCTTGTGCTTGTAAGGCAGGCAGCAGAACCACTGAGCTAAATCCCCAGCCCAATAGTAAAGTTTTGAATTTTAGGTGAGCAGCCACCCTAATCAGTTTTCTAGGTTTCTTTGCAGTTAGGTCGCCAAGTGACTGAACTCTGGCCAAAAGGAATGAGTGAAAAGTATGTATGCATTATTTCCAGTTAATGACTCTCACATGGTGGGGATATGTATGCTCTGCTCTGCTTCTCTTTCTGTCCCCTTATTACTGCTAAGGACTTGATGACAGCAACTGATAAAGCCTCATGGAGGGAAAATAGAAGCCACACGTTGAGGACTTCTGGAACTTCTACTTTTGGATAATTACATAAGAGACAAATATTACCTTATGCTGAAGCATTGTGTTAACCTGTGTCTTAAGTAATACAAAGGACTAAAAACTTGCTACCCCTCAGGCTATTTAAAAGAATGTGCCATTGCCTCAAAAGGTAATTTCTTTTGTTCAAAAATATGCTTGTACATCTAAGTTTTGATATGCTTTTTTTCTCTATTCAAATCTTCCACATCTCTTCCCCTCTCTTCAATGTGAGTTACTACAAACAAATTGTTCAAGGTTCAGTATGAGGCCAGTCTTGCCATTTGAGTGCTGGATGCCATCCTCTTATCTACTTAAGGACCCCATTCTTCCAACAGTCCCTTTTCCCTGCAATGACAAATATTCCATAACATTCCCATCTTGAAATACAAAACAAGCTCCATCTTCAATCCTACATCTGTCTCCAGCTACATGTAACACTGTTCCCTTCAAGCTACACATCAAGAATTATCTGTCTTACAATGTCTCCACTTCAGGTTCTTCTCATTCTCTGTACAACCTACTCCAACCACACAGTTGGCCCTACTGTTTTACTGAAGCTGCTCTTACCAAAATCTCTAAAAATCTTTATTATTCCTAAACCCAGTAGTAAATACCAAATTCTCATTTTATCTTATCACAAAATGACTACATTTTCCTCCTACCTTTGAAACATCTTTTCTACTTGTTTTCCAGCATACAATTTTCCTCCCTGGCTGCTCTGTTAGCTTCCTGCGCTACACCTTCCCTCTCTTTATGACTGTTAACACTGGAGTGCCCAAAAGTTTTGTTCTCACCCTTCATTATGATTTTAACATAGATAAGAAAATTATTGATTATAAGACAAAATATAAGCATGATAAACCTTGACAATGTAATAATAGAATAATTATCAGATAGCAAATATAAAAGAGGAGGTGTAAAAAGAATGAATGTTAATTTCTTTCATAGTGGGGAGTCTAAAAATATAATTCTAACTTGTTAATGGTTTTCATATATTACTTATTTATTATTAGAGAGGTCTTTAAAGAAACAATCTCTTATGGTACAAGTATTCTAATGTTTTACAATTGGTTTTCCTTCTGTTTAAGTAAATTTAAACATAATGGTTTTTTATTAAAAATGGCATGTCAAGCCTGGTGTGGTGGTGCATGCCTGTAATCCCAGCACTCAGGAGGCTGAGGCAGGAGGATTGCCACGAGTTTGAGGCCTGCCTGGGCTACATAGTGAGTACAAGACCAGCCTGTACCACATAGTAAGACCTTGTCTCAAAAAACTAAAAAAGAAAAAAAAGGGCATGTCAATCACAAAATAACAGATATCATTCTAACCATTTTAAGCAGAAGAGAATTAGGACAAGGAATTAGGCAAGGGCTGTTTGAGGTTGGGTCTCCATGAATGACTCCTGAAACATATGGTAAAACTGGTCACTGTCCAAAAACTGCTTCTAGAAACAAATTGTATTAGCTGTTGCTATCATCTGGATCTCGACTGTCCTTCAAAATCCCAAGTGTTAAAAGCTTGGTTCTCAGAGTGGCGCTATTGGGAGTGATGGAAACTTTGAGAGGTGTGGCCTTGCAGGAGGTCCTTAAACCGGTGCCATTGCCCTATGAAGGGGACTGTGAGACTCTGGCACCTTCTTTTTCTCCATCTCCTGACTCAGGATGTGAGTGGTTTTGCTTTGTTTCCCACTCTTACCTTTCACAGGCCCAAAGCAACAAAGCTAATCATCAAGGACTGGAACCTCCAAACTGTGAACCAAAATACACTTTTCTTCTTTTAAGTTGGTATCTCAGGTATTTTTTACAGTGACAGAAAGCCAACTAACACAGCTATAATCCAGGGATTACCAATGATGTTGTGTGAGTTCAATCCAAACCAGCAAAATGGATGACTTGAATAATAATACCACCTCTCCCTCCATTTAACTTAGCACTAAATTTAAGAAGTGAAAGTAAATCTGATTTAGCAGAAAGACTAAATCTGGTTGGTGGAACCTAAAGTCATACTCAGAATTCCAGCAACAAAGGATTCCGAGAATCCTTTTTAGGTCTCTTTACAGAAAAATGTATATCACATATATCTCCAAAACAGATGTTATGTCAGTCTATTTCTATGTTCACTGTCACTACCTAGCCCAAAACCCTTATTCCATTTCTCATCTCGACTGTTGCCAGCCTCTACACTTCCTGCTTCCACTTTACCTAAGGAAGGGATTCTCAATGCTCTATGAATAAGACATAAACGCCTTATCACATAGTCTATAAAGCCCTACAGGATATTATCTTCTTTTTCCCATTTCTGACTATTCTCTTTTCCTGTTCCTCATTGATCATTATATTCTCTAACACCAATAGAAATACATATAAAGCATTCACTTACATTTTTTTCATGTCTTTTGTTCGACTGTCACTTTACCAGAAATGCATCTCTTGACCAACCTATTAAAGATAGTGTCAAACCTGATATCTCCCTTTTTTACCCTGCTCAGTAACATTAGAAAAAATGTAAATTAAATCATGAGATACCACTACAAGTCCATCAGAATTACTAAAAATTAAAAGATAAACCAAAACAATCTTTAAAGAAGAGAACTAAATTGGAGGCTTATCCAACTGGACTGCAATGCTACTATAAAGCTAAAGTAAGCAAGCTAATGTGGTAATGGCATAAAAGCTGACACTGATGAAACAGAATAGCAAAGCCCATACATCATACGTATATACTCACTTGATTTTCCATAAAGAAACCAAAACAATTCAGTGGAAAAGAAAAATCTTTTTTATGTAATGTTAGCTTGCCTGAAAAACTGTATCTATTTTAAAAAGTTAGCTTCAACCCTTACCTACCTCACATCATACAAAAATTAATTCAAGATGGAACAGAGGCCCTCAATGAAAAAACAAGCTTTTAGAGGAAAACAAAAAAAAATCTTTGTGACCTAAGGGCAATCAAAGTTAGACAGGTCACAGAAACCAAAAAACCATAAAAGAGAAAAAAATTAATGTATTAGACTTTATTAAAGTTAAAAACATGTATGTATCAAGGGACATTATTATGAAAATTAAGATGCAAACCACAGACTTGAAAAATATTTGCTAAAAGACTGGTATCCAGGATATATAAAGAACTGCTACAACTCAATAATTAAAAGACAACCCAATTTTTAAAACATATCCAAAAGCTTTGAAAAGATAATTGATAAAAAATAAAGTATACAAATGGTTAATAAATGCATTCTGAAAATGTTCACCTTTTCATTAGTCATCCAAGAAATGCAATTTAAACCACAATGAGATACTACTCTACACACACAAGCTGAGTAAAATTTAAAAGGTTGACAATACCAGATGTTGACAAAGATATGGCATAAACTTCTTATAAATTGTTGATGGGAATGTAAAGTGGCACATCCACTTTGGAAAGCAGTGTCATAATTCCCTGAAAAGGTTAAACATGTTTGTATTACAGGATTCTGTCTTTATACTTCTCGGTAATAATCTAAGAGAAATGAAATACGTGTATACAAACATTCATACCAGCTGTTTTTGTGATAATTAAAAACAAATACTTGTACACAAATATTCACACCAGCTGTGTGTGGTAACTAAAAACTGGAAATAAGCAAAATGTCTATTAACAGGTGAATGTATAAATTGTGTAATAATGAAAAGAAATGAACTATTGATCATGTAACACATATACTGTGGTTTGGGTGTGTCCCTAGGAATTCACCTGTTAGAAACAATCCTTAAATTCATATGTTAATGGTATTTGGAGGCTGGGCTTTTGGGAGATTTAGGGTTAGATGAAATCATGAAGGTAGGTTCCACATGATACAACTGGCTTTACAAGAAGAAGAGAGAGACCCAAGTTAGCAAACTTACTTTGTCTTGCTATGTGATTTGCAGTAATGCCTAGCTATTCTGAATAAAGTCCCTCCTAGCAGAAGGCCCTAACTAGATCTGGACCCTTAACCTTGGTCTCCCAGCTTCCAGGACTATGAGCTAAATAAATCTCTTTTCTTTATAAACTACCCAGTACCCTGCTCATGGTATTTACTTAGAGCAACAGAAAACAAGAGTAAGACAACTGATAAATCGTGAATTATGGAGTAAGAAGCCAGACAAGTTTATATGCCATACAGTTCCATTTATATCAAATTCCAGAAATTGAAAATAAATCTATAGTGACAGAAAGTTGATAAGAGAAGTTACAAATGGGCAAGAAGGTACTTTCAAGAGCAATGAGCATATTCACAATATCTTGACTGGCATGACTATTTTATGTGTGCACATACAAAATATATATAATGTAAACATCAAATTATATAGTGTAAGTATAGTTTATATCTCAATTTAAAGAAAATGAGAATCAATGAAATACTTTAATGCTTTGACTTATAGTCTGTATATTTTAGTACTTGTAATTTCACTACACATTAAATTTATTTTCTTCTTTGATATCTAGTTATTTTAAGATTATTAAAACTATAATAACAGATTAATAATTTAATCATTTAATAAAAAGGTGACATTCTAGTTTCTCAAATAGCTTCTGCATATGCTCAATATTAAGGATGTTAGACATTACTACATTAGTGATACTGTAAGAGGTAAATATCAGTTTTGTAGTTCAATAAGTAAAACAATTATTATATAAGACAATGTATGTCTAGGGCCAGGGATTTAGCTCAGTGGTTTCGCTGCCTGCTGTGCAAGCACAAGGAGCCGAGTTCGATCCCTGGTACCAAAAAAAAAAAAAAAAAAAAAAAGACAATGTATGCCTGATTTTTTTTTTTTTTTTTGGTACCAGGGATCGAACTCAGGTCCTTGCACTTGTGCAGCAGGCGGTGAAACCACTAAGCTAAATCCCCAGCCCAATGCCTGATTTTTAATTAGGCCTTTTACTAATGATTTTCAACCAATAATCAATTAATATACTTTTAAATCCTGGATTTTTGTCCAAGGTTTCCATCTTTCCATTACAAAATACTGCCCTCCTCTCATTAAACTGTATTTTCTAAAATTCAGATGTGCTGTTGAAGGAATAGAATTGCTTTCCCGAAGTTTTCTGAGATGTTTTCATTCTAACTCTAAAATGTTATAAAATATTGTTTAAAAATTCTATTTAATGACAACATATTCTGTCACAATGTTTTAATAAATGGGAATATACAAAATGATTTTAAAGTAATTGATATATTACCTGGCCACATCCAGGGGCAGTGCATAGAAAGGGTTTGTCATCACTCATATTCCACAGGTCCTTGTATTGCCTACAATAAACCATGAAGAAATGGCAAAATACTTTACAACATATATTTTCAGTTCTTAAACTTTTTTAATTGTAAAAACTGCTTTATTTCTTAGTTTTAAAACTATATATTTTAAAATAAAAATATAATTTAAAACATAAACCTCAAGATTTGGTTTACATTAACCTTACTAACTTTCCTATTTGTACAATAAAACACTTGCTCACATTTTAACTCTACCACTTTCTTATGAGAGCAGACAAAAATATGTAACATGCAGATTTTACACTAAAGGAAATAGGTCAGTAAGACTGCCATCAGGCTCTTGTCTGTTCAACAGTGTAAAGAAATTATGGTGAAATGAACAAATTTCACTCATTTAAAAAAATTAAATCAGCGAATAAAATGCAGTCCTTCAAGGATCATACTGTATAGTTCTGGAGATAAGGCAGCAAAATTTTTATCTCCAGTCCTAAATTCTTCTGCACCTGAAGCAGTCCGTAAAATCAAATACATGGGAAAATCTATAGGATAAATTACTCAGTCTTTTCAACAAATAAATGTCATACAGGAAAAAAGAAGAGTAGAAGGGAGAACTATTTCATATTTAAAAAGATTTACTAAATACATTAACCAAAGTATAGTAGACATTTTTGGATCCTGATTCAAGCAAAACAACTATAAAAAGACATTTTCAAATCAAAATTACTTGCTTTTTAATTTCCTTAAGTTCTCAACTATTCCGTCTACAAACTTGGGGTTCTTGCTTTTGCTTTTATTTCTAGAAATTATATATAGCATCTGGTATTTAATTCAATAAACATTTCTGTAACATCTAACTACAGAAGAAAAGTATATGACCAAATAAATTTGGGAGATGCTCAAGTATACTTTTTTGCAGGACTTCTCAGAATCTTTAATATGGTCAAATAAAATGTCTAGGGAAGTCTCAGAACATGACTTTTGGCCACTGCTCATTGAACACTTTTTCATGGAACATCTCCTGGGACTAATTTTATTTGGAATTAAGTGTGTTTTGATGTTCTTAATTTGATAATTTAAAGATACAACAGACGTATTCGGTTAAACCACATATTAGTAAGTGATTTCTTATTTATACAAAGAAAGTAAAATATTTATCTAATAGAAATATACCACAAAAATTTTTATAATCGAAAATATAAAAAATGATTAAATATACCAAATATTATGCATTTACCCGGCAGCTTTCACATGTAACTTGAATTTCATAAGTTGAACAACTTATCATGTCCTCTTTTTCATGGCCAGGATACTGAAAAACAAAATGGCTTCAAACTATTAAAAATAGTTTTGAAACACAGTTGAAAACAGAAGCACTCAATTACTTCCTGTAACACTACAGTCATTCAAAACTCTAGTTACTACTAAGAACATTTATAATAAAGTACTGCTCCAGAAATATGAACACTCATGTAAATGCCCTAACCATAGGTATTAACATATCCAACTCCACCAAAGAGGTTAAACAGAGAAACAATTAATTCAGCCCTTATGGCTATGGTTGAAGGGCAGTGATTAAAAGAGCCAAAATTCTTACTTTTAAAGTCTGAGAAGAAAAACAAGATCTAGCATTTCAAAATCTGTACTCCAGAGGGCCGGGGATTTAGCTCAGTGGTTTTGCCCCCTGCTGTACAAGTGCAAGGACCCGAGTTTGATACCCGGTACCAAAAAAAAAAAAATTTGTACTCAAGAAGTTTTGAATTTTTAAAAATGTACTCAATGGCAGTCAGAGTCTCAGCCTCATTTGTCTAAATTTATTTGTCCTGTGCTCGCTTCGGTAGCATATACTAAATTTATTTGACCTAGAATGTAGTTAACCTATTATACAACTCCCCTTTCCACAACTTTACAACTTACTTATTTGATATTAGCTTAATGATGAGTACAGTATATTGAAACTAGCAAGGTCAGAGACCCACTTTTAAACTTTGCCAATAGTTTATATTACTAAAATTCCATCTAGAGGTAAATACAGTAAACTATATTCTAAGTAAGTCAATGGTACATATAAGAAAATTGTATTTCACAACTTTGCTTCTAAGTGTGGTTTTGAGAATGTCTTGCTCAGAAAAATGGATAATTCCTGTGCTGAAATATATAACTAGCCACAGTAGTGAGTCCTATAGTAAAGAGAAACTTGATATAGAATACAGGAAGAAGAAAGTTTCTTCCCTTGCCCCAGGCAAAAGTTAGTATCTGGTAGGGTTCCATTCCTCCATTCAGATCCAAAGCTGCCTGTGAGGAGAGGGAAATGCGCACTAGAATAATACAAAGGAAATCTATAATAATAATTATGCTCCTGTCATTACTAGTAGAATATGAGCACAGTGAAGGCAAAAAAACTACCTGTGGGTTAGCTACCTAAATCAGTGCCTCCCTCATAAAGCTCAAGAGACATTTAAGCATTAACTATTTACAGACACAAAAATAAAAATCAGTAACAGGTGTTAGGCTGCACTCAAAAAACTTTCAGTCTAGCTGCAGAAAAAGAAACACAAAATTTCAATTAATATGGTAAGACTATAGAAAACTTAAAATACTATGACAGTACCAGCTAGGCATGGTGGCAAGCGCCGGCAGTCCCAGCACTGGGGAAGCTGAGGCAGGAGGATCACTTGAGCCTAGGTGTTCAGGGCCAGAAGGCTGGGTAATACAATGAGATCCTGTCTCAAAAAACAAAAACAACAACAAAAAAACCCCCCAAAAAACAAACCACAAAACAACACAAAACCCACAAGAGTATAGAGGAAGGGGAAGAACCAATCTAGAACTACAGAAAACATTCTACAAAGTAACTCTTGGTAGCTCTCTCTAATCCTTTCCACACTCTCACTACTACAACTCTTACAAAAGTTCCTTACATACACAACCTATTTCCTAGCCAATCAATACAAACTTCTATCGCCTTATTACTATTTTCTAATACCTAGTTGAGGCAGCTATAAATAGAACAGTTCAACATCTTTGAAACAAATGATAACAATTTCTCTGGGAGGCTGAAGTATTATCCCTTTATTAATCTAATAGAGCCACAAGCCTTTTAATCCAGGTTTATCTTCTTTCTACAGCAAAGTTAGAAATATTTCTATATAACTCATAACAGAAGCCTGCAAAACAGGCTTTGTCACACTGTAAACTGTTGGAGAAATGCACGACTGCAGATAGAAATTGTTAATATATCACTCCACTCTTTTTTTTTTTTTTGTATCAGGGCTCAAACTCAGGACCTTGCGGTTGCCAGGCAGGCACTATGCTGCTGAACTAAATCCCCAGCCCTAATCACTCCACTTTTGGGCATGCATCTGTTATATAAGAGTATGCAGGAGAGTTCTAGGTAAAATTTACAAGTCAGCTTCTTTGGTTTCTCTCATCTCTCTTAATTATTCTAAGACGCTTTTATTTTTCTTGTTCTCATGATCTAATGCCATCAAAGTTCCCCTTTCTCTTCTTTTGTCAAAAAATATTTGAGTACTGGGGGTTTAGCTCAGTGGTTTCAGCTCCCGCCTTGCAAGTCCAAGGTCCCGAGTTCGATCCCTGGTACCAAAAAAAAAAAAAAAATTTGAGTGTCTACTTTGTGCTTGGTCCTCTGCTATGATAAACTTAGAAATATGCCTTCATGGTGCTTTCAAAATAGTGATGGAAGCCAGGCGTGGTGGCACACACCTGTAATCCCAGAACTTGGGAGGCCAAGGTAGTATCATTAGAGTTTGAGGCCAACATAGTGAGTTCAAGGCCAGCCTGAAATACTCAGTGAGACCCTGTCTCAAAAAAACAAAAAAGAGGGTAGGGGATTTAGCTTAGTGGCACCGCACCTGCCTCTCAAGCACAAGGTCCTGAGTTTAACCCCTGGTTCCAGAAAAACAAAAAAACAAAACAATAACAAAAAGACAATGATGGAGCTCACAACTGAAATCAAGGCTTCCAACTCAGACTTTCATTTCGTACAACTCTGAATTAAGAAGCAAAACTCCTAAATGCTGTGAAGACAAGTTTGATTATCCACTGAGTAAATCTTACTAGATTTAACTCTTTAAGGGCTTTATTTAGACTCTGAGAGATACAATCTGAGCCAACTTTTGTTTCTAAACCCACCTCCTGCTAAGTGCTAGTTCCATTACTATAGCCCATTTAAAACTGGAGACTGTCTGCCATCCTTTGAAAATGACCTTCAACTTACATATTCTCATCTTGTATCTAAAATTTGCCCTCTCAGATGAATGTCTGTCTTCGACAGTATACAATCAAGGCTCAGTTCAAATAAGACTTCCTTTGTGATAACCCCCCAACCCAAACTGAAAATTCTTCTACTAAACTTTCCGTGTTGTTTGTACTTTGCTTATAGCAACTATATTGGGCTCTGGAATATAATCCATTACATAATCTCTAAATTTCTTCCTCCCCATCCTAACTATGCCCAAAGAATCATAACCAGGAAAAACAAATCAAAATTGCCTCAGAGCCTAGTTGTGCCACTTGTTATCTTGTGTAAAATTTTAAACTTCCTTGAGCTTCAGTTTCCCCAAACTAGAAAACAGTTCTAAGCACTACAAACAGTACATATAAAATGTCTACCACATTTTACCATATATGGGCCAGGAATTTAGCTCAGCAGCATGCCACCTGGCTTGCAAGTGCAAGGTCCTGAGTTTGAGGCCCAGTACCGAAAAAAAAAAATCAGCATATACCTTATAAAATACCTGATAAAATTGCAGCTGCAATTCTATGAACACTGTTATTAACATAAAGCAGTTTCATGCATCCTTGTATCGGTATAGTATCTTATTTGCTTACAGCAAGTGCAGAACTAATGTTTAATAATAATAATAATAATAAGTATTATTATTATTGTTTTCTTGCTTTGTAGTTCAGGCTAGTCTTGAACTCACTATGTAGCCCAGGTAGGCCTCGAACTCAAACTTGTGGTGATCCTCCTGCCTCAGCCTCCCGTGCTGGGATTACAGGCGTGCACCATGATGCGCAGGTCTAATGTTGAATTATTAACCCCAAACTAACTGCAACTTAAAAATGTATAGGCACACATTTACTTCTGATAGATGTAAAAACTGCACCTTACTGAAAAAAAGTCTGTCAACTTATGCTCTGGGATTTTAAAGGACTAGATATTTTTATTGGGAAAGGGCAACGAGATAATTTTTATTAAAGATAGCAACTAAATTAGGGTAACCTGAAGTTCAAATATTATAAAGGATCAAAAAGTGACTTTCCTATTTCCCAGGAAACTAAACACTTCCATTGTAAGGTTTCATGACAGGTGAAAACAGAATTGCATAGGACTTGTGCTAAGGTTGAACACTAGCTACCACGGGTCTCAGAGAACTAAGACTACTTTAAACTTCCTTTAATGTTTATAAGGTGTTAAGGCCTTGGTGTGTGAGATGGAACATTAGTACAGCAGATCCTAAAATGGAATAAAAGGCCATCTATAGCAGCAGCACCAGGAGAAACATGATTATATTTTTAAAACACAGTTCAGGGCCAGGGATTTAGCTCAGTGGTTCCACTGCCTGCCTCACAAGCACAAGGTTCCAAGTTCAATTCCCGGTACCAAAAAAACCCCACAACAGTTTACATCAGATAGGAGTATCTGGTCTTTACAGCCTAAGCTTTCATTTTATCACTGTTAAGTTTGATAAATGAGAATACTATCTATACTACAGTTATTTGATATAAAATGAAATACTGAATAAAAGATAAGCTCAGTGACTTGCTTACAGTAAGTACTTAAACAGCAGCTGCTGTTATTCTTTAAAACACAAATAAATAATATGCAGTAGAGATGGTTTATGGTAAAAGTATCATTACTTCAGATTTCTGATTCCTCATTACCATTATTTAGCAGAGGCTATATTTCCCCAGAGTAGCAATATCTCAGAAAGATAGTACTTGATGACAATTTAAAGATACTGAAAATGTACAGTAATATGATTCAATAAAAAAATTTCATAACTACAATGAGGAATAATTATTCCACATTGAACACCAACTCCTCTCTAAGTAAATCATACAACCTATATTCCTCTTCTAAAAACTCCATGAGGTATGCTTCATTATTCTCATTTTACTGATATAGAAACTGTGGTATAAGTAAAAACCTCACAATTTTAATTCCATAGCTAGAGCCATGCTATGTTAACCAATACCAATGTTACCAATAAAGTAAACTGCCAAAATATATTTATTTGTGTTCATAAAGTAAAATGAAGATTAAGGCAAAATTCCCACAAAAGTAAGCTAAAATTAAAGTACTTCATAGTGTATCTGTCAAAAATTAAACAATACAATCCTTCCTTTGAGAAGGAATGTTAAAACACAACAGGAAATCAGAAACAAATCCACTTAAGAGAAATGATGTTTAATTTCATGAATAAGTACAACGCAATCACTGCACAGACACACTTCAATAAAGTGTTTTAGTCTTGAAATGTTTAAAATCCCTTGTGGGTTAAAAGAATATTAGGTAGACTAAAATGGTGAAAGACTAAAATCAGATTATCTTGCTGTGCTGTTTTCTAAAATGACAACTTGGTCCAAAGTGACAGAACCATTCTTAAAAATGTAAAAAGTCAGGGGCCGGGATGTAGCTCAGTGGTACCGTACTGCCCCTGCCTTGAAAGAGCAAGGTCCTGAGTTCGATCCCTGGGACCAAAAAAAAAAAAGTAAGTCTGTCTTGGAAACTACTGACACATTCTACAACATGGATAATAACCCAAATAATTATGTTATGTGAAAGTCCAAAAAAAGCTATAATATAGTACTATTTATACAAAATTTTAGAAGGTGCAAATTAATCTATGGTGACAAAAAGCAGATCAGCAGTGAGAAGAATGGGAGGGGAAGATTAGAAAGGGGCATACGGGGCCTTCTTAGGGTGATGAATACACTATCTTGATTGTGGTTATGGTTGCCATGGAAGTATATATGTAAGTCAAAACTTATCAAGTTGTATGATTTCCGTATGTGCAATTTATCGCAGGTCAGCTATATCTTAAAAAGCTCTTCTAAGAAGTCTATATTGATATCTTTTAAGGTTTGTGAAATAACCTGCTACAGTTGCATGAAGTTGAAGACTAATGGCTAGTGACCTTTCATGAATAGTATCTGCTAACTGAGTGACACTCACTTTAACCCCGCCATACCACCATGAGCTACAGTCTCCATTTCTCACTCTATAACAAACCAGCATTAACTCAGGCTATAAAAACTCAGGCTAGAAATGGCAACATACTCTCTGTCTCTTCCTATGCAGTGGATTAACATGGTGCTGCTGACACCTACAAAACTAAATTCAGCACGAAGCTTTTTTTCAACACTTTAAAATTTCACCTGATTACATAATTCTTATAGAACCAATGATATAATAAAAACATACTTTTTGGATATGAATCCACAAAAACCTTAATATGTATGCTACATATATCATTTCAGAAAAACAAAAAAGAATTTTCCTCCATGTGAACTTTCTCAAACTTCAAATGAGTTAAAAAGCAATTAACAATTGGTCCTAAGATTAGCTAAAGAGGTAGGAGGAAAAAAAAAATGAAGAGTAAACCCCTGAAAATTTTAAAGGGTAACAGGCATTAGTTATTTTAATTTAGGCATAAAAGGGATCCTATGAATTGAGGTCACTTGCTCAATTTTGTTGGAGAAACAGTACAAAAGTGAAGCTTTCTCTTTCCAGTTTTCTAAAACATTTCCACAAATAAATATGTGTATGTTCCTTATACTTTCTCTGCTTATTGCTACAAGGCATTTTATTTTAGAACCTCAAATTTAACAAAACTATACTTTGAATTTTGTTTGTGACAACATACCCAGAACAAATTTCTACTATTAGGAATAAATGAAAGCTGAAGTTTTAATTTGAGTTCTAAAGGAGATAACTTGTTCTTTTACAATAATATAAACTAAATTACTTCTATTGAACCAAAACATTGTAAAGAACTTATTTTGCTCCCAGAATAACACAAAAGATAAAAAGAAGCATCACCTAGAATAAAACTATCCAGTGATAACTACTGTTAATCAGAAGTACACATGCTATTCTTGTCAGAATATGGAGATATATAACTTTGAAAATAGTAAAAACAGTATTACAACTTTCTTTAAAATATAATTATCTAAATTCTGCCATAATATTCAATAGTAATTTCACTGAATATAATGTATCAGTTTTTGGTACTGGGGATCAAACTTGGGACCTTGCGCTTGTGAGGCAGGCGCCAGAACCACTGAGCTAAATTCCCGGCCCTATAACGTATCATTTTTAATGGCAATATAGTATTGCATTATATGAATAAAGGCATATTTAACTAATTCCATTAATGGACTTTTAATCATTAATGAACATATTTGGGATAAGCCTATACACAAACTGCTATGTCAAAGTGAAGCCATATTTAAAGGCTTTTCATTTACATTGCTAAACTGCCCTCCATATACGAATATTGATTTCTACTTTACCAGTACAGAAAGACTTCATTTCCCAACACTTAGACAACAGTGGATATTATTTTAAAACTTTTTGTCAGATTAGTTAAAAAAAACAACAAACCCTGCTTTTAAAATTGCTTGTTTTTTAGGGCCAGGCGTGGTGGTGCATGGCTGTAATCCCAGCACTTGGGAGGCTGAGGCAGGAGGATCACTGTGAGTTGAAGGCCAGTCTAAACTACATAGTGAGTTCTGAACTATCTAGCGATTCTGACACATCAATGAAGGCTGAACTTTTATATATAAAAGTTACTGTTCTTTGTAAATTATTTTCTTTTCCCATTAAAAAAAATAAAATGTTAGAACAAAATTCTCTCTCTTACTCCCAGCACTTGAGGACTGCTCTGAGTTCAAGGCTAGCCTGGGCTAAACAGTGAGTTCAAGGCCAGCCTAAACTACATAGGAAGACTCTGTCTCAAAACAAACAAACAACAAAATTCTCTCTCTTGAATATAGACCCTAGGCTCTTCCTTTTTTGTGTTGCTGGGGATTGAATGAAGGACACTGTGCAATGCTTAGGCAAATGTTCTACCACTGAGGTATACTACTAGCCCACAGGCTTTTTTGAATGACATGGTTATCTGATTATGTACCTCATTGTGTTCCTCATCTAGTCCTAACCATTCACACTCCTAATGAAGAAACTGAGGACTAAAAGTGTGAAGTGACTTATTCAATGTCAAAAATGAGCTAAGAACATTCTCCTGCTATGTTTTCACACCAGCTGTTGTATCTTGCCATTTGATATCTATCAACTCTACAGAAATTTATGTAAATCATTTTAAAAAACAGTTATAGAAAGACTCTTTTGGAACTTGTAGAGTTATCAAAAAGATCCATTATCAAATGGAATCACATATAAACGAAATGGTAAATAAGGAAAGAATTGTAAAGACAAAGAAAAAAACTTTAAGGAAAGATGAATAGAAGTGGGAGAAATTAACTGGCAAAACATTTCTTACAAATTAAAATTAATAACAGGCAAGCCTCCAGAAAACAAATGGAAGAGTGTCTACATGGGTGGTAGCTCAGCTAGACTATTGGCACACCCAGTATAGAATGGCTGAGCTTGGAGTAAGAAAGAGGCCCATGGTGGAAGAGGGAGGGAACGAGAATGGAGGCTGGGCTTGAAGAGGTCACTTCTACATGTGATGTGGCACTCTAAGTTGAATGAGGAAAGGTCTGTGTTCAGGAAGAAAGGGTCAATATGAGGTGTCAAGGCCCTAGTGGGCTGAAGAGGCATCCTCATGAGGTAAGGAATAGAAGTGGCACTAGCCCAGTATAGGGTGTTAGGGTTCAAACAATAACACATCTATTTGATGTGGAAAGAGGGCCTAGTAGAAACATACATGCATTACATACATGCATGCATTACATATATGATCATACATATTGATCAAATGAGTATGTCAAGGATGTGCTGGATGAAAAGTGAATTCATAGTACAGATGAAGAAAATCAGAAATATAAGGTGAGTCAGTTACTAGATGAGATCTGGGGATAATGACATGAACTTGTGGCTCTCAACATAGACATAAAGATACAGAAGTAAAGGTATTAACATGTGTATATATAAGTATGTACTATACATTAATTTCCCTAGCTGTGACCACTGAGAGGGCCTGGGAACACTGGTACCTCAGTAGCAGTAAGTATATATACCACTCCAGATCTCCACCAAGAGAGATCTGGGCTCCTTGAAAAATTAGCTGATTCTAGGTCTGGGGCAGGAAAAAGTATAGTACAGGCTTTATTTTCAGGCTTATGTCTGAAAGTAAGGAAAGAGTTATAGATTTGAAAGTGGCCAAAGCTGAGAAAATTTAAGAATCAATTTGAGAATCAATCAAAATAAATAATGATAGTAATGGATCACATTTTGAGTAAAATAGGATTCCATGATCAGTAAAAAAATAAACTGAAAGTTTGTTAAGGAACAGGATATTTACATCACCTCAAAATATCTCCTTATAAAATTTAATTACCAAAGGCAAAAGAGTAATTTATAATATAAAAACTTGACAAACATAATCTTAATCAAGTGATCCAACATAAAACCACTAGAAATAAGGAAAATCAAAGTCACGTGCCCTTGATAGAATGCAATACTTCAAATTGAGGTAAACTGTAAAAACAGCTGGCCTAGGGGCCGGGGATTTAGCTCAGTGGTTCCGCCGCCTGCCTTGGCAGCGGAAGGTCCTGAGTTCAATCCCCAGTACCAAAAAAAAACCAAACCAAAAAACAAACAGCTGGCCTATAATCTTCAAAAGTGTGCAAGTTGTTAAAGTCAAGGCAAAACTGAGGAACTGTTTCTAACTGAAAAAGACTAGTAAGATAAGACAAATATCTCCAACATAAGATACTAGGTCAATCCTTTTGCTATAATATATACTATTGGAATAACTGGCAAAACTTAAATGTGGTCTGAATATTAGAGGGTAGAAATATATCAGTGTTAATTTTCTGATTTTCATGGCTATACTGTGGTAATGTAGGAGAGTATTTTGTAGACAATAAATTATTTGGAAATCCTAGGGCATCACGCTGGGAATTTACTTTCAAGTTCTGAACAAAAACAAAACAGAAAGGAAAAACTTACAGGAGTTTAAATTGTATATAACTACATGCACTATAATAATTTACTGTATAAGTACTGTATAATTAGCATCATGTAGCTTTTAGTAGTGATCATGAAAAAAATCTATAAAATATATTGATTCTTTAACAATTCTCTGCTTCTTTCTGGGTTCTAATTTTCACATTGTGAGACATACCAAAGAACTGAAGAACTACATTCTATATTGTAAGATTAACAGTAAATAGAATCATACTACGTTAGAACAGTTAAAAATCTGAATAAAGACTCAAGGGGATGATACTAGACAATAATTTATCCCATTAGTTACCTTGTTAAGATATGCAATGTGGGTTAAATCTATTAAGGAAAACAGAAGATCCTTTAGGCTATAGAATCAAAATTCTCATGCCATTTTTTTTTTTTTGTATCGGGGATTGAACTCAGGACCTTGCACTTGCAAGGCAAGTGCAGAGCCACTGAGCTAAATCCCCAGCTTCTCATGCCATTTTGAATTCTATCACCCAAATAGTTTAGCTGATAAAGATTTTGCTTTTCCTATATTTCTATCTAAACAGATTAAGAAGGAAAACAATTCACTTCATAGAAAACAGTGCTGGCAAATGAATTTATAAAAATGTGAATGGGTGTGAATTTGATCTTCTAGTTAGTTGGTTATAGAACTACAAATTTTGTAAACTTACCTTTCAATCATGCCTCCAAACTTAAAACCAAATTTCTAATATGTGGATAATACTAAATGTTACATACAATATAACC
The DNA here is from genome assembly GCF_053883595.1 of Heterocephalus glaber. Classification (NCBI taxonomy): domain Eukaryota; kingdom Metazoa; phylum Chordata; class Mammalia; order Rodentia; family Bathyergidae; genus Heterocephalus; species Heterocephalus glaber. Next base: position 54,504,066 of record NW_028258143.1, read on the forward strand.
ATTCTCAAACATTTCCAATTCAAATCATTTATTTTGTGAAATTTATTTGAAAAACATCTGACTCCCTATTTTGCATCAGATACCATGTTGAAAATAAGATTCAGATTTTGCCCTTAATAATAGACTAAAATAATTCAGTACTATATATACACAAGCACACACAGTAAAATACAGACACTATGGCACTATGGGAACATGAGTATGCTGGAGTTGGTCATCTCTCTTCAGCACTCATACTCCCCTTTTAGACACCCTGATCTGCCTATACATAGTGGTCAGTATAGGGTGATCCTATATATCTCTAACACTGACAAACCTGCTTCAAGCGAATCTGGGGAGACACCTGAAGTTAAAGCAATCAGACCACATCTTCAGTTTAATAGGTGGGCACCAGAAATCCAAAATCAGACCTTAGGATTGATGGACTTTTGGGGTCATGTTCATCCTGATAAAGAATTAATAAAAGCCAGAATGGAGGAGGCACAGAAAAATAGAGGTGAAAAACCACAGCCAAGAAAACGGAAATTTCTGTGATGGGGTGGGGCCCGAGAGTCCCTAAAAACTTTACTATGAGCCTTCTCTTCCCTCCAGAAGGCTACTGAAAGAAGCAATGCCTGAGTTCAATCTTCTCAAAGGATCAGCAAGTTAGGAATGCTATTTTACAAAGAAGAGACAGCATGCTGAAGTATACACCACAGTACACTTGAGAGGTCTATAAGACCTTCTGATTCTTGTTGCACGGGGCATAAGGTTAAAGGAAGAGAGGTAAGGCCAGAGAGAAAAGCAAATGTTGAAGGGCTTTTAATACCATGGGAAGGAGTCAGTGTTCAACTCTCTCCCCAACCCTACCATACTACCCTCCTCTCCTCCAAAACCAAGGCTATAAACTATGACCTTAGTTCATTTGTTGAACTATGAAAGTTTCTCACATTTTTTTTAAATAGTTGGGGGCAGGGGACTGGGCAAAGAATATACAGTAGAGATCAATGTTTCCACAAAGCCTAAAATATTTATTATAAAACTTCTTTAAAGAAAATGTTTGCCTAACCCTGCTGCAAGAAATTTAAGAATTTTAATTTGATAAGATTACTATATAAATCAAGATGGATAAGAGAGTAAAACTATGTCTAAGAAAACCAGGACAAGATACAGCTCAGTTCAAGAGGTGATGGTCAGAACTCAAGTAGTGCTAGTTAAATATGAGGAAAAGAGCAGTTAAGAAGAAAAATGCTCTCAGGATAAAGCCTTAAATTCTTAGCACTGATCCCAGACTCTTGCATGGAATGACCACTGCTTCCTACTCCAAACTCATGCTTTCTCTGACTCTAGTTATGCGGGCTAGAATGCTCTCACTTCCTACTCATCCTTCCCTTTCTTGGTTAACACCACTCACTTCTGATCTCCCATCATCCACTACTACTATACCCTTAAATCCAGCTTTCAGGCTGGGCACTGTGGCATATGCCTGCAATCCCAGCACTTGGGAGGCTGAGGCAGGAAGATCACCATGAGTTCAAGGCCTCTCAGGGCTACATAGTGAGCTCAAGGCCAACCTGAAGTCCACTGTGAGACTGTCTCAAGAAAGAAAAAAAAAATCCAGATTTCATTTAGTCAGTCATTCAGTTGATTAAACTACTGAGCACATACACAGAGTAGGAACTATGCTCGACTCCAGTGACGATGATTCAGACATAGTCTCTTGCCTTTGTGGAATTTACATTGTATAGAGAATACTTTTAGCAGACTATAAACTTGAATATTCAAGGTATCCAAGTAGCTCAAAATTATTTAATGTAGGTACTACATTTTATATCTAGATGTCTCCCTAAAGCCTCATGCGGTCATAGATGGGGTTTTTTAAAAGTGGCTGGATCTAGACTGTGTCATGCTGGGATCAAGGGTGTGTGACTACTAAATTAGTCCACTGATGGGCTTGGCATAGTTCTAGGTAGGATTAAGGGTGCCCCACTCTGGCTGTGGGTGGATAGCCTGGATAAAATATAAGGGACATAACGAGGGTCCCTGCTTGTCAGTAATAGCTTACTGCTTGCGTCTTCTGCCTGCCATGAACTGTTTTCCCTCTGCTATGCCACCTTGCTTTAGAGCCAGTCAACTGAGCTGAAACCTCCATAAACTGTAAGCTATAATAAACCTTTTACCCTTTAACTTTGGGTGTTGGACAGTTTGTCTCAGCAATGAGAAAAGTAACTTAAGACAGCAGGTATCAGTAAGAAACGTTTATTCAGTACGGCCACTCATTCTTCCTTATGCTTGCTTCAATTTTTAAAAATTTAAATACACATATACTTCAATTATTTTTGGAAATTTTGTCAAAATAAGAATAAATCCATTTATACAGTTTCTCTGGATTTGAACCTCCAGATTTAGGTATGAAAGCACAGGGCAATTTGTTTCTGTGTCTTGATATATCTGACAAAAATCTATTATTGAACCATGATGTTTCAAAAGATTCTGCATACCACACTAATTTTTTAAAACTAGTACTTCATTTCCATATTTTGAAGCTACATCTCAAAACTATAAATAGCTTGAGACCAGAAACTATAGTGCTTTATGTCTCTAACATCACCATGCTATGGCTGTCATGGTGTTCAAAGAAGGTATGATTAAAGGGCTATACAACTTCAAATTAATATTTCTGATCATCATGAAAGCATCATGGTAATAAATTTAGTTGATATAATTTAATCCAAATAAATTTGACATTTTAATTAGTTTGTACAACCTTAAATTGGGTAAACATTTTGCCAAAAATATTTCTGAATTTTTGTTTAAAAAAACTAAACACCATCAATATGGGTCACTAGTAATCTGAGGACTATTGTATGGTAACATCTGTAATGTTTGAGAAATTAAACTAAAATAAAAAGAACACTTTTGCATTAAAAACTTAACACTGCTTACCTTTCTAGATGGTGGGCCATGAGTTTTACTGACTGCTGCTAGGAATCCCTCAGCTCTTATCAAGTGAATAGTGCTTCTTAAGTTTCCATATCCCTGGAGAAGAGAAAAGGCAGAAAAGAATGGATTATTCTGTGGGAGCTGAAGAAATAATCTGGTGCAATTCAACTCCATTATGAAATTTTTTTGATTAAGTTTATTGGTACATTTTAGGTATACAATACAGTTACATTCATCACTGGGATCTTGTACCTTTACATGATGTATCTTGGTTACATTATGAACTTTTTTTTCATTACGAAATTTTCAGAAGTTCATTTTATATTTAAAAGATACACTTGTGCTCGCTTTGGCAGCACATATACTAAAAGATACACTTTACTTTTGCCTTCCATTCTATATTATCTAACACATAATTAAAATTCTCTGGGTTAGGGATGTAGCTCGGTAGTATTTGCCTTGCATGTGTGAGGTCCTGGGTTCAATCTCCAGTGGCTCTAAAGAAACAAGTTCCTCCAAAATATTCAATAGTCTAAAATGATGCATGTCTTGTTGCCTCTCATATCACTTATGAGAGATGTAAGACTTTCAAGGGTAAAAGTAGGGAAATGAAATTGTGGTGAAGGAAAAAAAGAAAACAAAACCCTATTTTAATCATAATAAGCTTGAAGGGGGAAGAAATTATCGATAATAATGAAATGGTAGTACTAAATCTAATCATCAAAATTCTTTGGAGCAGAGGTTTGCAGTTTTCCTTGTGTCAGTGCTACTCCACTGTATGGGACCCAGGTTATGTTCTTATTCAAAACATCTTTGTTTTTTAATGCTTGCATGGTAAGATTAGGTTCAGCTGTTAATGACACAAAATGCAAACAATGTTTTATTTTTTTTAGAATTTTAATTCTCTCACACAAACAAGGATAGTCCAGAACCATGACCATTGGAACCAAGAGACCTATTTTGTGGCTCCATTACCTTCAAGATGTGTCTTCTATATCTTGGTTTTAAAATAACTGCTCAAGCTTTAGCCATCACATCTATTGATCAGAGAGCAAGAGAAGAAAGGACAGGAGCAACAGCCTCCCTTTAGGAAAACTTTTCAGAAATCTCATAGCAAACTTTCATTCACCTCCCATGTGGTAGAACTTAAGTCACGTGGCCAAAGCTGGCAGGGAAACCAGAAAACATTTCACTATACAGGACACTTAAAAACTGCAGTTCCTAGCTGGGCATGGTGGCACACGCCTGTAACCCCAGCACTTGGAAGGCTGAGGCAAGGGTATTACCATGAGTTTGAGGCCAGCCCAGACTACACAGTGAGTTCAAGGCAGCCTGAACTACATAGTGAGACCCTGTCTCAAAAAAACAAGAAAAAAAAATCTGCAGTTCCTATCAATAGGACAAAAGGAAATGAATATTCATGGACAACTAGTTGTTTCTGTCACACTCATTTCATTCTAAAATGCAAGATGGCTGGATACCTCATAGACTGCCTGGGCAGTCTACTGAAGTGCTCTTTTAAAAGCAGGTCTTGCTAGTGGCAGATAAAAGACAAACTTTTATAAAGATTTCCCTAAATATCCAAGGCTCATCTGTAGGTGACAAGGAGAGAAACATCTGAATACCAGAACCACAATGGAAGAGCATAAAAACAATCTAAATCATTGTAGTTTGGGAGCGTAAATTCACACAAGCAGTGCACAAAACTTAGAAATGACTAGATAGCCCTATTATGTGAGATCAGGTAAGAACTCCGCTGAACTTCTGTTCAGCTATCAACTGCGTTAGGAAAAGATAATGATCTGAGAAGCACAATGTTTAACAGGAAAGTAGACCTTCCTCTACTATTATCTCAAGACTGAGCTATTATCAGGCCATGTATAAACTTAGGAGATCTCCCTACTGCAGACTGTTGGAAAAAGAACTTATTAACATTGTTAATGTTAAAAACTTCGATGTGAATACCAAAAACTAGAAAGACTCTTCCTTTCAAACCTGGCAAAAAAAAAAAATTAAATACAAACTGTTCCTTATAGGAAATAGGATGCAAATAGGACATTCAGCTATATAAATGTAAATTGGGGACTATAAATGGAGTAGCAATTCAAGGGACACATGGCTCTCTGAGATAATGTAAATGTTCATGTATTCTAGGTAGAGATGAACTTCTGTAAATTGCCTCTTTCAGAAATGTTTATTTTGTAAGTACGGCTTTATGTTTTCCCATTTGTAAAGAGATCTGTGTTATTTCAACAGCTCTTCAAAATGATCAGGAACTAGCACCCTAAAAAACAGTAAGACCGAATGGCCTTACTGCCACTTCAAACATCAGCTATACCTGGCCCTTGTGGCTTATGATTTACACATGCAATGTAGGGATAATGATGGACTTTGAAAAATATTAAAAATAATGTCTTTTGTTTTAACTTGAAAGGGGCATGTTATGATTTAGAGCTAAAATGTCCCCCAAGTCTCATGTTCACAATTGAGGCCTGGTCACAGGGATGGGTCACTGAGGGTAAAACCATGAAGGGTATACCTTGTTTTGATATTACCTTTCTCTCAGCTTCCTGTCTGCCTGCCTTTCTCCATGTGCTCTTTGACCATGCTACATCTGTCTTGGAGTCTGCCTACCCGACTGAACCCACTGGAATTGTGAGCCAAAATAAACCTCTACTCCTTTAAGTTGCAGGTGTTGGGTATTTTGTCCTAGTAACAGGAAACCTAATACAGAAAACTGGGGTCACTGTATCTGAACATGTGGTTCCAAAGCCTTTGGAACTTATCTGTGGAGAAATTTGGAAATGTTTGGAGAACTAGGCTAGAGAAAGCCTAGATTGCTGTAAGCAGAGATTGATGGATGATTCTAGTCAGAACTCAGAAGACCAATAATATTGATAGGAATGTGGACAGTAAAGGCAGGCTCATGAGGTTTTAGATGGGAATGAGGACTGTACTGGAAACTGTACTAGAGATTATGTCTGTTTCATTCTAGCAAAGAATTTCTCTACATTTTGTATGTATGCTAAGAGTGTGTATGGCTGAATTTAAGGGTGGTGTACTAATTTATCTGGCAGAAGAAATTTCAAGACAGCCCAATGTTTGGGCTGTGGCATGGATACTGCTGGCTGCTTTCAGCCAGATTTGCAGTGAGAATAAGGAGTTAATGGCAAAGTTGAATGATTTGAAAAGTTTGCAGTTTTGCCAGAATGGAAGCACATGTAAAGTTGGGGCAAAAGAGAGCACAGCTGCTGAAAAGACTATTAAAAAAAAAAAGTACTTTGCATAAGAACAACAGGAAAGGTGGTCTGAAGGCATCTCAGGAACTCACCAGATCCAATCTTTAAGGGTCCAAGAGTATAAAAGTGTACACAACTTAACACCAGAAGAGGGCCCCAGGGAGCCTAGCTCATTCAGGGCTGCCTAGGGAAGTGTTTCCCAGAGGTTAGCTGTTCAGGCACTCAGAGGTCCCTCTAGTCACAGTCCAAAGGAGGCCAGTTACTGCTCTCACTGGCAGCACACCTAGGCATAATCCATGCAGTGTTTTTTTAGGTATGTAAAAGGCAAAAACTGTAGGGTTACAGAGGGTTTTCACCCAGATTTCAGAAGGCCTGTGAGCCCATGCAGGAGAGGGCAGTGCATAAAGCTGTGAGCAAAGTAGAAAGTACAGTGGAGACCTCAGGAAGCTGAGGATGCCAGGAATGTGAAACTCTGCTGAGAAAAGCCACAGGCAGCAAGCAGAGCTGGCTCAATGAAGAGGTCATGTGGACTACAATCAGCAAGACCATAGGGGCCCAAGTCCTGTGAAGGTCATATCTCATCACAACCGGTACTGAGTGCTGGACATGGATTTAATGTTTACCCTGCTGAGTTCTGGTCTTGCTTTGGTCTAATTTCTGTCAATTCCTCTATTCTTCCCTTTTGAAATGGCAATGTTTACCCTGTGCCATTTTAGGGTGGAAGTGTTTAACTTTCTGACTTTTACAGGGGCTCACAGCTAAGAGCTTGTCTTATGTCTCAGACAGACCGGACTCAGACTTTTCAGCAATGCTGGAACTGTTAAGAATGGTAACTTTTAGGGGCCGGGGATTTAGCTTAGTGGTTCCGCCACCTACCTTGAAAGCACAAGGACCTCAGTTTGATCCCCGGTACCAAAAAAAGACTAGTGACTTTTAGAAATAATATATTTAGATTATACAAAATGAGGTGCACACAAACCTTTTGGGGGCCAGAGGCAGAATATTATGCTTTAGATTAAAATGTCCCCTAAAAGTCTTATGTTTGGAGGTGAGGCCTGGCCAGAGGGGGTAGGTCACCGGAAGTGAAATCTTCAGAGGTGTATTCTTATCCCCAGCTCCTCCCTTTTCTCTCTGCTTCCTGGACACCATTCAGTGAACAGCTTTCCTATTCCCTTTCAACATTCTGTTTCTACCTGGGAGCCTCCCAATCACGGACTGAACCTTGATAGAAAACACAGGCCAGATAAACTTCTCCTCTAAGTTGTAAGTACTGGATATTTTGTCCAGTGTCAGGAAAGAAGCTAATATATCACAGATGTAAGGTATTTATTCTACTTGATATAACTAATTTGTGGGTATAAATATTGTTCACTCTCCACTGAAAGTTATAAACACTATTAATGAGTTTCCTGGTAAAAGCTAAATACTGTACCATGAAACAGGGCCCCAAAGATACCCATTAATGTTAGAAACAATTAATCCTTTCTTGGGAATGATCACAGAAGTTTAGCATACTCAAGGGCAATCCTGGATGGGAGAGACAAGTTGACTTCTGTCCTCATGAATGTACAAGACCTAGGCAGGAGTAGGAGAGTCTTACAAAATGGCTTTATTCAAATGGGGATATGTATTACTAAAGGTATAAGAAGGCCTTCCAAGGGATACCTGCACATCCAAATCTTCAACTTCCCTTTGTCCATTTTCCTAAAAATGATTTACCTACTTTCCCTGAATCTTCGTTCTCACATATTTCAAACAAAACAACCAAAATCCAACAATAACCAAATATAGTCTCAACCATCCCCAAACCTGTTTAAAAACATTGCCCCAGGCTCTACAAACTTCCATGCAACAAAACAAATGGATAATTTAAAGTGTCTTAAAGCCTCCATTAATCAAGACATCACTAACCCTCAGCTTTATGTCTATTTCTGCCTTATAGTTTTGCTAAAGGCAAAATCTGGCTTTAGCAACATTATCTGTCCTGTGTTCAGGGAAACTTTAAATTCAGATATATAATGTTTTGTTTTGTTTTTTTGGTACCGGAGATTGAACTCGGGTTCTTGCACTTGCACAGCAGGCAGCGAAACCACTGAGCTAAATCCCCGGCCCCAAATTTAGATATATAATGTGATGATAAGAAAAGTAGCAATTTTTACTTTTTATTTTTTGTTGGTAATGGGGATCAAACTCAGGACCTTACGTTTGTGAAGCAGGCATGGCACCACTGAGCTAAATCCCCAGCCCCAGCAATTTTTATTTTAAGACTGTTTTTTCCATTGTTAGAATACTATCGAAAAATGCATTGTCCTGAGGGAGTACCATGAAAATAAAGAAACTTTTAAATTTTTTGACAAATTAAACTTGTATTTGTTACAAAAAGCATAATAAATTATCAATAAAATATTTTAAAACAGAATACACTGGATTCAAATAAAATTATGTTGAAGGAATGGAAAAAGTTTCAGTTTTAAAAAGGAATAATGAAAATTTTCAACTGATAAAGATGAGTTAATTCCAGTTTGTTTCTAAAGCTAGTGACACTATCAAATCACTATGATATCTGATACTTACAACAGAGTGGTGTCCATATCTAGAAAAGTCAGAAACTTTACTTTTCAAATATTTAAATTTTGGGAATCAACTTGGGAATGTTCAAGACTACTCAAACTTGTTTGCAGGAGAATATGATAATTCTCCCCCTCTCAAAGATGTGCATGCTCTAATTCCTGAAATGTGCTTACTGGTTTCATTACATAACAAAAGGAATTTTGCAGGTGTAAAAACATTACAGATCCTAAAGAGGGAGAGTATTCTGGGTTAATACAGGTGGGTCCAATCTAAGGCAGAGAAATTTTCCATCTGCAGTCAGAGAGATTCAGCCAGAAAAAAGAAATCAGACAAGTCAGAAGCATCAAAGGGACCTGCCGTGCCATTACTAGAGATGGGCACATAGAAAGCATTTCACCTTCTAGAAGAGTAACCCTTGACTAACAGTGTGCAAGCAAAGAGGGATGGCAATCCTACAATTTCATGGAACTGAATCAAGCCAATAACCTGAATGAACTTGAAAATGGATTCTTCCCTAGAGGCTCCAAAAAGGAACACAACACAGTCGATGCATTGATTTTGGCTTTGTTGAGAATCTCGTAACAGGATGAAATTCTGATATTTGTGACAACATAAATGGAACTAGAAATCATTATGTTAAGTGAAATAAGCCAGGCACAGAAAGACAAGTACTGAATGTGGAATTAAAAAAGGAAAGAAAAAAAGAAACCTCATACAAGTTAAGAGTAGAATGGTGAGTATCAGAAGCTGGAAAGGCTAGAGAGGAGCAAAGGATAGGAAAACACTGATCAATGGGTACCGAGTTACAGTTAGATAGCATTAAGTTCTAATATGCTACTACACAGTAGGATGACTGTAGGTAACAACTATATATGGTACATTTCAAAAAGCTAGAATAAATTATTTTGAATGTTTTCACCATAAAGAAATAATTCATGTTTGAGACAGGTTATGTTGAAACTAATTTAAACATTAACCCCATAAACATTACATAATACCCCACACTATCACGTACAATTTTCATGTTTTTATGTATCATAAAAAAGCCATGTAAAGAACCCAGCTTAGCATAACTGGATTTTCAACATACAAAAACATGACATAATAAATTTGTATTAAGATGTTACATATGTAATTTTGAGATAGGAATAGAAAATTAATATAGTAAACAAAAATTTTAAGGTATCAGGAGGATGGATGTGTGACTCCAGGACTTCAATGGTAGCAGCACTTTTTAATCCTGGAGTTTGAAAACCTGTAGCCACAACCTAGCAACACTTCATTCCCTTCCAGGTTAAAGCACCTTCAATTTTCTATATTAGGGAAACATAAGTAATATTTCACTAAGATCTTCAATTGTAAATAATGTATTTCAGGGTTGTCAAAAATTAACGAAAATTATTATTATTTTTTCCCATTAAGTTTATTGGTACATTTTAGGTATAAAATACAGTTACATTCATCATTGGGATCTTGTACCTTTACATGAATATCTTGGTTATTATTTTTTTCCCATTTCCCTGACTTCCCTTCACCCCCTCCACCCTTCCCTATTTGCAAAGACTTTCTTTCCATTTTTTTCCTTTTCTCATATTTTTTCTTTTCCCTTCTTTCTTTTCCCCTACCCCTCCCACTTCCCCTGCTCCTTTAGACCTTTTCTTCCTATTACACAATATCAATTATACATTCTTAAAATTACAATATCAAGATCTAGGAGACATTACCACAGATTTTACAGAATTTAAAAGGGTAGAGAAAGCATATTTCAAAAATCTGTTTTGAAATAAATTTGATAACTTCTAAGAAGTAACTTAGAAGATAAATTAATGAAACTAACTCTGGAGGAAATATAAAATTTGAATAGTACCTATTAAAGAAAGTATATTCCTAGCTTGAAAACCTACCTATATGACAACAGCAGGCTCATATACATTTTAACTGATAAATTATATCAAACATTTAAAGCAGAAAAAAGAAGGAACACTTCTCCCCTCATTTTAGGAACTCAACATTGTGCTAATCCTAAAACTGGATAAAGATAACAGAAGAAAAAAGTATGAACATAGATAGAAATTTGTTTAACAAAACAAACTATTAGAAGTCAGATCTGGCAGGATGTAGAAAGTGGTTTTGTTATAGGGATGGCAGTGTTGGTTCAGCACTGGAAGATACACCCCCAAAAGTCATCATTTTAACAGAGGAAAGGAAAAAGCCATATGATCCTGTCACTAGTTGGGAGAAAAAGTATTGGACTAAATTCTACAGCTGTTCATGGTAAAAGCTATCAGGAGACTAGAAGTAGAACAGAACCTTCTCAACAGATTAAAGACATGTACTCCATATTTCCAGCGAGAACACCTTATATGAATGGAGAAGATACAATGCTTTTTCCTTAGGGTGGGGAACAAGGGCAGATATGCTTACTCTTTATCTGTCCATTAAACTTTGAAACCTAGGCCCAACCAAAATAGGCTGGCAATAAAATGACACAATTAGGATAGGATTGGCAAGGTAGAAGCAAAATCTTTACATGTAGATGAAATGATCATCTACACAGAAAATACTAAGAAATCTCTAGGAGGGCCGGGGATTTAGCACAGTGGTTCAGGTCTGTGTATATGTGCTAAAAATGAAGAATTGGATGTTGAAATTTAAAAGTTATGTAGGAGTACAAAGGACCTAGAAAAGTTTAAAAAAAAAGACAAAAAACAGTGTTGGAAGATGTTTAGTACCTAATTTTAAGACTTCTTCTAAATCTACAGTAATCAAGGCAGTGTTGGTGTAAAGAAAGACGTATAATCATTGGAATAAAACAGATAATCTAGAAATAGAACCACAAATATATGGTCCACTGAATTTTGAAAGATTATTTAACATTAGCATTTTGTACTGATTAGTATTTTTCTGATTCTAGAGTTGCACACCTTTTTTTGTGCTATACTGGCTATCTATCATCTTATGTCTACTTTGTAATTGGGTTGTCTATTAATGAGCTGTTAAGAGTTCTTTATATATTCTGCTCATAGGTTATATGCATTGTAAATATGGTCTGTTTAAGGACTACTTTTCATTTTAATGATATCATTTAAAGTTCTAAATTTTGATGGAATCTCATTTATCAATTTTTTTCTTTTATACATCATGTTTTTTGTATCCTAAGTAGTTCTTGCCTACCCTAAATTCATAAACTTTTTCCCTTATAATTTCTTCTTAAAGTTTCATACTTTTAGGCTTTCATATTTAGGTTCATAGATCCCTTCAAGTTATTTTCATGTATGGAAATAAAGGGTTGAGGTTAATTTTTTATATACGGATACCAGGTGTTCTAGTGCTGTTTGCTGAAAACACTATCTCTTCCTCGGCTCTTGAACTGAGTTTATATTCTATGAAAATTGTATATATTAAACATAGTATAGTATATGGCAATCAAATAGTGTATATTAAATTTTACAACATTTACTTTGACTTTAATAAATTTATATTTTCCCAATGCTTAACAGCAAATCTTACTCTTTATTTTTTTAATGCCAGAAACTAAACTACATATTTAATATCAAAATCGTCTGTGAAAATTAAATTAACACCCAGTCCATGGATCAGATACTATCCACAAGTTTATTGGACATGTAACATTTAGTTCATCAATATAGGGAAATAAAACTCAGAAATGAAAAAAAAAAGGCTCAAATTTAATGAAGGATGTAGTAATTTTAATTTTTTCCCCACTCAGTACACATGGCCGATGTCTTTCACACGTATCACAATTCCTAAGAGTATATTAGTTTTGATGAAACTCCTCTCAAAGTTGATAAGATCCATAAAGAGCATGACACACTTCTTGACTGCATTATGAGGCCATTGAACACTGAAATCAGCCCAGTATCTTAAAACTATTCTTTAATAAAAATATCAGTGATTTAATTCTTAATGTAAACTTATTTTTTTAAAGTGAATATTGATTATCCCCAGACCTCTATTCCCTGGGTAATGTAAGGTAAGCAAGTTCTAGTTTTTTACTTTAAAATTATGACTTATGAAAAGTGGTAGTGCAAGTTTCTAATAGTACCATTTTAGATTTAGTCATGCATTAAATGTGATATAATGTACACAGCATCATTTTTGCTTAAGTAGATGATAAAATACTTTTTTCTTCTCACCAAAAACTTAGTTTTTGTAAAAGTAAAATGAAAATAAAAATGCAATACTTAGGAATTAACTTAACCAAGGAAGTGAAAGACCTCTACAATGAAGACTACAGTACTCTGAAAAAGGCGATTGAAGAGGATAACAGAAAATGGAAAGGTATCACTTGTTTCTGGATAGGTAGAACCAATATTGTTTAAAAGGTCATAGTTACAAAACTGTTACATACATTTAATGTAATCCCAATCAAAATACCAGTAACATTTCTCACAAAACTGGAGAAAACAATCCTGAAATTCATATAGAACCAGAAGAGACCTTGAATAGGGGCATCACAATCCTAGACCTCAAGGTATACTATAAAGCTACACTGATTAAAAACAGCATGCTATTGGCAAAAAGCAGACTTATACATCAATAGAACAGAATAGAAGATACAGAAACAACTCCAGGTACACTCAATTCCCCTACTTTTGACAAGGGAGCCAAATCTCTTCACTGGTGGAAATATAGCCTCTTTAACAAAAGATGCTGAGAAAACTGGCTATCCACATGTCAAAAGTTGAACTTAAGCTCAGATCTCTCACCATACAATGAACTAAAATCAAAATGGATCAAAGATCTCAATACTAGAAGAGAAACACTCAATCTGCTGGAAGACAAAATAGGTAAAACTCTCAAAGACACTGGTGTAGACAAAGACTTTCTGAATAAAACCCACCAACAAATGGGATCACACTAAATTAAACAGATTTTGCACAGCAAAGGAAACCACCAACAAAGTGAAGAGACAACCTACAGGATGGGAGAAAAAGTTTGCTAGCTACTCCTCAGACAAAGGACTAACATCTAGAATCTATAAAGAACTCAAAAAAAATCAAGACTCCCCAAATTTAAGGATCCAATCAAAAAATGGGCATCTGAAAGGAACAGACACTTCTCAGATGAAAAAATACAACTGGCCAATAAATATATGAAAAAATGTTCAACATCACTGGCCATTCAAGAAATCTAAATTAAAACATTAAAATTCCTCCTCACCCCAGAAAGAATAGCTACCATCAATAAATCAACAAATGCTGGCGAAGCTGTGGGGAGAAAGGAACATTTGTTTATTGTTGGTGGGAGTATAAACTGATACAACCAGTATGGAAATGAGTATGGAGATTCCTCAAAAGACTAAAAATAGAAATTCCATTTGACCTAGGTATTCTCTTTTTAGGTTCTTCCCAGAAGAGTTAAAAACATTACCACAGTGAGGTATGTATACCCATGTTTACAGCAGCACAATTCATAATTGCTAAATCTTAGAAATTGCTTATATGGTCATCAGGAGATGAATGGATAAAGAAAATGTGGTATCTATGCACAATGGAATAGTACTCTGCAGTAAAGACAGATAAACTCGAGGCATTTGCAGGAAAATGGATACACCTTGAGACCATAATATTAAATATATAATACATACAAGCTTGAACACCACATGGTTTCCTTTATATGAAAAAGTTAATATATAACATATGAATTAAAAGATGTAACAAGAGGTGAGAGGAATAAAAAAGTATGTATTATAAGTATGTTTCTGCTATTGGTTTCCAGTTTCACTCCAATACGGTGACTGGGATTTCCATTTCTTTGGGTATGTTGCGGTTTTTATTGTTCCTATGAGCACAGTCTAATTTGAAAAAAAAAAAAATCTCAGAATAGAAAAATCTACGAAGATGGAGGGTAGCTCAGTGGTTGCTCAGATTTAGTGGGGAGGGTTTAAGAGAAGACAGCTAGTGGGTAGTGCACTTTGTTTTGGGATAACAAAAATGATCTAAATTTGATTGTGGTCATGGTTGTACAACTCTATCAATATGCTAAAATCTACTGAATCATACATGTTAAGTTTGTAAATTGTATAGTATGCAAACTTTAGTTCAATAAAGCTGTTTTTTAGAAAATAAACATCTCACCAAAAATTATAATAATTCATAGTAGTCACCATCACTGAGCATATCAATAAAAATTTCTTATTACAACATGGGCACAAACAAGACAAACTACAGATTATACATGATTACCATTAAAACACTGGTAAACTCCTCTCTCACAATATGTTGAAGTTTAAGAAAGTGAAAATGACATTATAGGAGAAACTCTCAAACCAATTATTTGTACTTGAATAACATTAAAACCTATCTTACAAACAACAGACATCAGTGACTCTCAGCACTGTGGTTGAGAATTCATGACGTAGTAATATGACTTGAATAGTTATTATTTTTTCCTTTGGTACCGGGTATTAAACTCAGGACCTTGTGCTTGCAAGGCAGATGCGGTGCCATTGAGCTAAATCCCCCACCCATGAGTTGATTAGTTAGTAAGGACTTCAAAAGAACAAACATTGGAACTGTGGTATTTTAATCACAATTTCTTCTATTAGCAGGTAGAATAGGTCTCACTAGAATGTTTATGGTTGAAGAAAAAGATAACTGGATTTTATGGAAACTACAGTATTGCAATTTTATCTCCTCAAAATATGGATATTCTGTATTACTACATAAAATTGATAAAGAAAAAACCTTAGGGAAAAGGGGTGTACATGGAACAAAAATACATCTTAGAAAGATTTATGAAAATTCTAAGGTAACAAATTTTATCACAAATTATATGTCCCTACAGAAAACCCAACTTTGTTGTCAAAGCTACCAAATGGATGGTTGCTGTACTGTCTCTATGCTTCAGGATGAGCGTGCCTTGCGGGGCTGTGCTAGATTATTACTTCAGAGTGATCTTCAACAATAATAATTTCCACACCATATACAGAATATCCATTAAGTTCATGACAGTTTTAAGCACTGCATATGTATGCTTAAAACAAAGCCATGAGTTAAGTATTATTTTTCTTACAGGGACCTAAAGCACAGAAAGAACATGTAATTTGCCTGACATGACATAGCTTATAAGTGGTAGACTCATGACAATTTGGCTTCCAATAACTTTCCTAATACACTGATTTCATACTTATATGTGTCAGAAAAAGATATTAAATAAAAATAAATTTGGCTATAACACACATTCTGTACTTGAAGAGTTACCTATATGTAAAGAATCTCTCATTATGAATCTTGATAATTCAAAATTACAAATTCACGAAATTCTATGAAATCTATAGTTCAGAAAGCTCATAAAATAAAATACATCCAATGTGCCAGCTATGTAAAACTACATACAATTTAAGGGTTATTATTACTAGCCTGTCAGAAGTTTCAGTAAACTTTAAGAAAAAAAGTGAAATGATAAAATACAAAACACACAATATCCATCCCACTATATTGTTCCCTGTTATAAAAATAACAAAATTAGTCAAGTAAATAATTTTAAAACAACTAAATAATACAACTTATTCCCATTAATAATTCCCAATTAAGTAATGACATTGTACCAATAATCACAACTCCAAAATTTAGCAAAAATAGGCAGTGTAAACTTGCTCAGCTCTTAAAGGGGAAGCAATAATTTGGCAACTGTAGAAAGGCCAGTAATCGCATTTGAGATTAGTATCCTACAGAAACAATTCAAAAGAACAAAAGGATAATATGCATAAAGATTCAATGTTAAAACAGGCAGAAATTTTAAACATTTCCTTTTTAGCACTTAAAATTGAGGAAATTTAAAAAGTGATTTGTTGTCACATAAATACTGAAATATGAAATATTATCAAACTTATAGAACAGGAAAATACAATGCTAGATAAGTGAAATAAAAATTTTATCTGTTATTAATTCTGTAAAATCTATAGTGAATATGCACAAAGAAGAAGGAAACAAAAATAATGAAAACAATAACTTATTAGTATGGCAAAACTGGAGTTGATTTTTAACAAGTGTTCAATAAATACAAGATCAAGCTAGCCTAAACAGTAAAATTTTTAAAATACAAAGCTATAAGATTGGAAGAACAAAGTTATAAAATTAGAACGTGAAAGTTTAGGTTCCATTAGGCAAACTAAAAAAGACTGAAATAATTAAAAAATTAAGATATTATAGATGAAGTTAACCATATACTACCTAAATAATCAAAGTCCATTTGGTAGTTTGTCTGTTTTTAATTTTTTTGAGACAGAGTCTCGCTACTATGTAGCCCAGGCTGGCCTCGAGCTCACCGTGATGCTCTACCTCACCGTGATGCTCTACCTCAGCCTCTCACAGTATTTTGTTATTCACAATTATTTCCACTCTTTTTCTACCAATTTTTTTTTTTTTTTTTTTGGTACCAGGGATCAAACTCGGGTCCTTGTGCTTGAGAGGCAGGTGGCAGAACCACTGATCTAAATCCCCGGGCCTTTTCCACCAATGTTGTTCAGATTCTTTGTGGCAAGTCATCACTACATTCCAGGTGTTTTTTATTCCTTGGGTACTAAGGCCAAAAGACTCCAAACAAAACACACACACACACACACACACACACACACACACACACTACATACAAAGGTTGAAGTGGAATATCTTTGTTAAGACATAGAATGTAGACAGAGAGGAACAGCCTCAAAAGCATTTTCATTTCTTCTTGATGAAAAAAAGCCTCATTATTACTGCCAAAATGCCAAGAAGAAAACAAGCATCACTAAATCTACTTTAAAATGAAAATGAACATAGCAGTTGAAAGTTGTCAACAAAAACAAGTCATATAATATGCATGTATTATAATCATATATATTTAATATATTTATAATACAAATAATTACAATTATTGATAGCCTTAAAGATTCATAAACTACCTTCATTTTTGATACAATAATACCTTACTATAACTTTTTTTTGGAATGGAACTGAGGACCTTGTGCTTGTAAGGAAGGCAGAGGCACCACTGAGCTAAATCCCCAGCCCTTTACTATAACTTTGTAACTCTGAGAACTAGAACAAAGGAAATGAAATGTTTTGTGATGTTTTTCCTATAGGTATAAGTAGATGACTACTACCACTACTTCTTCAATATTAAAAATTACATTCTTAGACAAGCTCTTTTCCTCAAGGAATAGGTATAAGCTTAAGATAAACAAATTTTAAAATAAGCTACTGACTATAACAATGAAAAGTGGTTTGTTCTAGGATATTTTAATATAGGGAATAGTATAACAAGTACTATATTAATTTTTAAAAGGATCAGTTGAATATCAAATTATTCATTTTTTTTTTTTGGTACCGGGGATCTAACTTGGGTCCTTGCAACTGCGAGGCAAGCGGCAGAACCACTGAGCTAAATCCCCGGCCCTCAAATTATTTATTTATAAAAGAATGAATTATACTAAGGATTGAACCCAGGTGTGCTGAGCTACAGCCCCAGCCCTTTAAGTTTTTGAGAGAGGGTCTTGCTAAATTGCCCAAGCTGGCATCAAACTTTAGATTCTGCCTTATCCTCCAAAGTAGCTTGGGTCACCCAACCTATTCACTGGGTTTTTTTGGTACTGGGGATTGAACTCGGGACCTTGCGCTTGTGGGGCAGGCAGCAGAACCACTGAGCTAAATCCCCAACCCTTCACTGGGTTTTAAACAAGGGAGACTCTGGTAAAAAGTTGGTCTTAAATAAACTAAAGACATTTCAAAAACAAAGAATTATCAGTTTATATACATATTTCATATTAGAAGAGCTTGAAGACAAAATGAATGGATACACCATGTTGTGGTGGGACTGTGTACCTGACCTAGCAATTTACTAGCAGATGACATATAAATCATTAAAAGACAAGATTTTCAAAACATTAAGGCAGAAAAAACTTAGACGCTATCTGGAGAATTAGTGCTAGTTACATACAGTAGATGTTTGGTGGCTAGCATATCATTTTTAAATACACCTATAGCTTCCAAATCCTGAATACCAATAAAACACATCCCCTTCCATAAAATATGAGCCAAATACAGTTGACCTTAGCCAAAAGGCCAAGAAGCAATAATAATGAGCCAAATACAAAATAAACATTTTAATAAGGTATTTTATTTTTAAAATTTTGTAGTACTGAGGACTGAACCCAAGATCCTTGCACTGAACTACATCCTCAGCCCTCAACCTGTTTTATCTCAAGGCAAGGTCTCACTAAGTTGCCCAGGCTTATCCTTCTGCTTCAGCTTCCCAGAGTGTGGGGATTACAGGCATGTGCCACCACTCTGCTAAAAAGGTACATATTTTAAAAAGGATCACCAGGAATGCAATCCTATCTACAGAAGGTATTACATACTTTAAATCACACCGACAAAAAGTCTCAGAAAGTTCCTTACTGACAAAATACAAAACACTTAAGTTCTAAATTACCACAACATTAAATTTTAAATAATTTTTTAACAACTTAAAGACAGCAGCATCCTCAAAGCAAGATTAAAGATGTCTCACGAAGTAGCATCCACATCACTTGGAAATCTGGAAGATTTTTAGAAATTTTCACAAAAATTAGAATGCTTTACTAGTAATTAAAGATCCATGAATTGTCTTAATTCTTGACCTGCAGAAGGGTATCATTTTTTTAAACATACTTTACCAAGGATGTTTCTATAGTTCTGAAAAAGAGTTCAATAGAAACAAATTTAAATACAAAATAAAACTGTTAGCTGGGCATGGTGATGTATGTCTAATCCTACCTAGCACCAGGGAGGCTGAGAGAGGAGGATCTAGAGTTCAAGGCCAGCCTGGGCTACAGAGTGAGAACTTGTCTCAAACCCCACCCTCCCCACAACTGCTATTTGTTAGTATGTTAGGGCACTTACTCCTGTAGCATTGGCTTTTTAACAAGCTTTACAAAAATGCAGTCTTACCTTCATAATTTGGTACAACAGATCAAGTCTATCTGGCTACAAAAGAGTAACGGTGGTTAAGAGTTTCTTCAAACAGGACAAAAACTATGTTCAGAGGAAGTCAATATTTTGTTCTGATTTCAAATATATACATTAGATGTATGTATTGTGGCTGTCTCAATTTATAATCTTGAAGAAATGAGAACTGTCACAATGTACTTTAGGGATTAGTCAATAGGCCCAAGGTGAATAAAAAATAATACCTTTTACTCCATCATAATTAGGTAGGTTAACTCATGGCGCTCGCCAGTTTTAAGACTCCCCATTAGGGAAAGACAATTTTATACTACCTAGGGGCACAAAAATAGGCCCCAGCTCCTCCTCCTCCTCGGTTCAGTTCACAGATCCAGCACAGAAAACACACGAGTACATTCTCTCTCGGCCCTGCTCTCTAGGGCACTGATAAAGAGCAGAAATTATTCCCCTACAGAAGCTCTGTAGTTCACTCAGGGAGGTTTAAAAATATCGGGGAAAATACCAGAATCACCATACAACCACATCTCAGCCCCGCCCCACCTAGAAGAAAAGTGGGGGATGGCGGGAGTATGAGGGTGGCAGAAGGACAGAAAAGACCGAGACCTCTAGCTGCCACGTTCTCCATTATTCGTTCCATCAGGTTCCACCGAAGTCAGGGACCCAACCCTATCTTCTGCCGCGCTTCCCAATCCCCCATCCCAGCCACCATGACAAACACACGGTCTCCACCGCGGGAGTCCTGGGTGTGAGAAATCTTTGTGGCCCTTTTCCTGCCCATCCAAGGACTAGGGCGCGCGCGCGGGGGGGGGGGGGTCCCCCGAGTGCTGGGCGGATCAGGCGTGCGCCCCAGAGACCTCTGAAGTGACCGCACGGGGAAATGACAAATCGGAGGGAGGGGTCTAAGAGGGGCCGTTATTCCTTTTTCTTTTCGTTAGGAAAGCGCGCGAGAGGGAGGGGCCGGAACAAGGGACACGCTACCTAACGGTCCCGCCCGGCCGGTCCGGCTCCAGAGGCCGAAGTCACGCGCACCTCTGAGGGGGCGGCACAGCCATTATCGCCCAGAGGGCTCGGGACCTTGGCAGGAGCGCCCTAGGGCATGAGGAGCGGGGGGTGGGGACTACGGTGAGCGACGTCGCCATGTTAGCGCCTTCTCAGTATCCCTACGGTCTCCAGTCCAGTGGCCCTCTGTCCATCCCTACTCACCTGTCCAGGTCACTAATTCATGATCCTTTCGGTCACCCGGGAGCCCCGAGCACAGCCGTGTTTACAAACTACCCCTGGAGGAAAAGGCTGAACCGCACTTTAAAGGCCACGGGATCCCACAGGCTTCCGTCCTCTCTCGCGAGATCGGACTGACAAACCTTCTCCCCGCCCCACTCCCGGCATCCCCCTTTCTCTTCGCGCCCCTCCCATCCACACACGCCCCTTCTTGCCTTCCTTCAGAGCCAGCGCCTCCGGGTCAGGTGATTCCGTCAGACTTCAAGAAAAGCCCGGGTCTTCAGGAAGGCGGGGATTAAGAGGGCGGGCACTGAGGAACACTCGAGAGCTGATGATCGGATAAAAAGCCTGAAGGGCGGGAAGCAGTGCTGGAGGGGGCGGGCCTGGGCCGAAGGAGCGTGGTCTCCGTCTCCAGGGAGCTGGGGAAAGCTGTGATTGGCAACTAGCTGGCAGCCGGATGGTGCCCGGGCGCTGGAGCAGGTAGAGGGCGCGGGAGGGAGTTGGCGGGGAGGGGACGAAAGGTGAGCTCTGGAAGAGCTGCACGAAGGTGCAGTGAAAACAGGGAGCGACTTTCGAGCCCAGCCCCCAAAGTAGGATATTTCCGTTGCTGTCACTTCCCGGCCCTCACTAGGGATGTGGGTAAAGTGTAGGCAGGCGCGCTCCTAAACCCTCCCTCCTGCTCTCCGGAAGCCCGAGAAGGGAGTTTCTGCTAAGCTAAGGTTTGGGCAAGGTGGGGTTCGACGGTAATTACTCCCCTACACACACACACTCGACTCGGGAAAAGGAAGCCAAATCATTTCTGAATAGAAAAAGAAAAGCCTTTACTCTGATTGCACCCCTCCCAATTTTGCAAAGCTAAAACTGGAACTGATTTTTCATTTTTCTTTTTCCCAGCACCAAGTACAGTGTATGATATTAGCTTTATTATGTTGGAAGGAATTTACCCAAAACAAATACGGTATCTTCCAGTATAGCACCTCAGTTTAAAACAATGCCATGACTTGTTTCTGTGAGGAAATCTTCTGTATCATGGAGTGTTCTACTATATCAATTTTCCTTTATTTACAGATTAAAATATAACAATCTCAGTATGGCATAGAAATGGACCTCTTCCCACAATACTATCTTGCTTAGGTTGTCTGCAGTGCAAAAATGAAAAGAAAACCCCACTAAGTTTAAAAGTAACATTTTTAAAACGAGGGGAAAGGCAGGATGCAAGAAGATCATTGGATTAATGTAACACGAGTACAGAAAGAAGCTACTTTAACAGCTCTACATTTAACCCAAGAGCCCTCCTAAAAACAAAGACAGACAGAGCTGAAAATATTTCTTGATATTTTATGGCTGTATACAATTCAAAGATTTCCATGTTAACTGTGGGGATATTGGATGTTCAATAAACTGGCTCAAGATGAAAAATACAATAAATGGCCCTGTGAAAATTTGCATTAATTATTCAAAAAAAGCCACCACACCTGTAATCCCAGCACTCACTTAGAGACTGAGGCAGGAGAATCTCCAGGAGTGAAGGTAGCCTGTGCTACATAGTGAGTTTAAAGGACAGCCACAGCCACCTTATCTCAAAAACCTCATCAAATAAAAACAAGTTTTTTTCAGTGCTTTTATTTTTCCATTTGTTAAATGGTGATTTCTAGTCTATAATAAAATTAAGAATAAAGATTATTCACATAAAACACACTCTTCAAAGTGAAACTAAAATTGTTGGAAGATTGTGGGGAATGGTATTGGAGAGTTAATGAACCTGAAATTCAATAATGATTTCTGGCATGAAAGTAAAATTATAATGGCTTTGGACCTTTTAATAGGTTTCTGGCCAGTATATATGTATGTGAGCCAACTCAATCTTCTTTTAAAACCAGTTTTAATTACTGGAGAACACTGAAAGAAGCCAAATTATTAACACTGTTTAGTTCTTAAATTAAAATGGAAGTACCAGCCTATAAGTAGCACTGTAGTAGTGTTACTTGTAGGGTACCACTAAATATATCAACAAAACCTCAGCTGCTCAGACTACTGATGGTGAAAATGATAGACAAGAACATGTGACTAACAGAACACAAACTGTTAGGTCCAGAAAATATTCAGTAAAATGATGTTTCTCCTTCCATCTAACAAAATATATAATGTGAGAAAAAACAATAAACCTTAACACCTTTCAAAGGTACTTTGAGTCAATTAGAGCAGAATTTTAAAAAACAATTACTTTTTCATTCATATATATTAAGAAATCTAATTTCTTTCTCCAGTTTCAACTGACAGTACCATTTGTATTACAGTTTTCTTTCCCAGTCCTACTTCTCTAGTCTGCTACCATGCAGTCAATTACCTACACTACACATTAGAGGAACATTTTATTTTAAAGAGTCTTTGAGTTCTTTTAGATAAAAAGTTGTTTACTAATATGAAGAGTATTTTGATTCATGTTTTGAAATTTTGGTTTCAGTAACTTTTTAAAAGATAAGGCATGCCCGAAGTGAGAAAAAAATAAAGTGATAGAGGGGAAACTGGTGGAAACTACGTAAGTCTGATTTTTACCATTAGCAGCCTCGAGAACATAGGGACACACTTTACATAATTCTAGTTCCACAACACTTCCTTCACTATAGCTTTTCTACAAATGGACCCCCTCCCCTTTCCTCCCTAGACTAAAATCTGCTCTTTCCAGTAACATTTTTACCTTGGATACCACCTTTTAGATCAATTTGTCAAATGAATGCTCTGTCTCCACTCATGAAACATCAGTATTTGCTGAATGTGAATATTCCAGGCACTGCTCCTGGCTCTAAGGCTACAACTCTAAATAAGACCGAGTCCCTTAAGGAGACTTTTGTAGGGGGACAGTGTACACTAAATATATAACTATGTTAATTTCAACAGAATTAAGTACAATGGTGGAAATAGAGCAGGGTTGTGACAACCTGGAATATTACAAGCTTGGTCTTTTTATACAACTTCAGAGAATGGGAAATTTCTGTGAGCTGTACTTTAGATAGAAGCTTTGAGAGACTGAGTTGCCTACCAACTGAGAGACTCAACCAACCACTGTACAGGGGACCCTTGGCTTACAAATTCAATTGGTTCCCAAGGGTGGGATGTAACTCAAGTTGCTTGTAAATCATACAGCTGAGATCTGGATGTTTACCTGAGTACATGCTATAGATAACAAAAGGCAAATGAACCTTGCATTAACCTAATTAACCGAAGTTGTTCACATGTCAGGTTGATCGTAACTTTGAGGGTCCACTGTAGTTATTTGAGGAAGCAAACCTTGGGACTCAACTATAAGAGAACCTGGAATCTCCATGGCTGTAAAGTGCTGTTGAAAAGCAACCACTGCCAATAACTATCGGTCCTGTTAGGAGTCTCTGTCCGAGATCAGTTGTACAAGGCTAGCTCATGCATGCTAACAGAAGGAACCACCAAAAGCTCTTGGATTTGTGAGTCCTTGCTGATCTTAGGTCAATTCCTCTCTTCAATATTCAAGGTCCCTTGAGAAAAAAAGTTACTTACTAAACATCTCAAACATCTCAGGGGAGACATTACTTATGTCACTCAGGAGAAAAAAAAGGAAGGTGGGCCAGTTTTTAGAGAGCATAAACAGATTGGTAAATTGAAAGAATGTGACCTAGGGAGAGAGAGTTATCCTCAGTTTACAAAATTGACAACTGTATAGAGTTATAAGTGAAATGGCACATATATTAGAATTTGTGTTTTCACTGACAGATTTTACCAGTGGTTCTCAAACTTTTTGGTTCTGGGACCCTGGACAGGGTCCATAACAGCACATTACTGTATTTTTGAAAAACACCTGTATTTTCCAAAACAAACAATAAGATAGTATTGGTTTTATTTTTGTATGTTGCTATGCCATGCTTAATAAAGACAACTGCAAACAAACAAAAAAGACAACTGCTTTCTTGTATCTGCTTCTCTTTTGAAGCCCATAAGGAAAGCCTAATATAACAGCTAAATACATAGATAAGGTGGCCTCATTAACCCATTGAAAGGATCCTGAGGCCCCCAGAAGTCATCACACCACACTTTGAGAATCACTGGGTTAGCAGTACATTCCAGTTTGGCAGTGGGGAGGGAGAGAATATCTCCCATTGAATTTGGGACAGCATTTTAAAAGATAAGGAGTGTGAATTGTGGCATCCTGGGAATTAAGAGTATTCTAGTACAATGGTTCTCAAAGTTTAATATATACACAAATCACCTAAGATCCCTACACCTGAGATGCAAATTTTGATCCAGCACATGCTGAGTGGGGCTCCAGAACTTGCCTTTCCAGCCAGCTGTCAGGTGGTGCTGCTGACCCAGACCTCACTGACTAGCAATCTCTAGTGCATTATGAAATACATCCATATGCAAGGGAACGTGTGTGTGTGTGTGTGTGTATGGGGGGGATTGGAATGGGTGAGAGAAGAGAGGAATATAAATAAATTTATACTACCTACTTTTAAAAGTACATGAAATCAATGCATTTTTTAAAAAACCCTTTCTATGACAAGTTTTGGCTACTATAACTACATCAAAGCAAGCTAAGGCGTAGTGTTGGCAGAGACCGAATCCAACTGCCATAATTTGTTGAGCCAGAAGAGACTGGTATTGGATCTGAAAAAAAATAAATAAATTGTCTTTAATAATCTAAAGATTGGGCAAGTAACTGATGGACCATGTGCTTGGCTCTTATGTGCATAATTTATCACTGGAATAATACATGACATTATTAAGTTGATATGGTATGGAGAATTCAATTTCTTTGTAATTTCTTATGCAGAAATCACGTATTTTAAAAGGCTTTTAGCACCATAACAATACAAATTTCCCTCTGCCAAACACCTAACACCCAAACCAAATCATATTGGCTAAACTTCTCTAACAGATCTTAAAACTTAAAGCAAAAGTATGAATATAGTTTATTTGGTTCTCAACTGGTATTTCCTATTTGCCTACAATCCTTAACAGTAACTACAGTGACATTTACTTTTACCCACCTTAGGTCACTTAGCAACTTGACAAAAAGTTTGATCATTCCTTGAACCCACCTGATTTCCAAGACCTTGAATTTTGAAGCTATTTATATTTCTGATTATTTTTTAGCTCCTACTGAAATGGATCATCAACCTTACTAAGACCTCTGGGCCCTTAAGCCCTTTCTTCTATTTTAGTTTATCACCTTTGTGTCTTCACTTGTTGCTGTTTGGGGTTCATAGGTTATCCTGTTGAACAATATACTTGTTTGTTTTCTGCTTACAGCTCTCTTGACCTTCGGTCGTTTCTTTTTGTCAGTGCTCAGCCCTGATAATGCTCCCTGTTCCTTGTATCAGTTTGGATTAACAAGCTTCCCAACACTGCTGCAGAGTCACAAATCTAGGTTAGTAAGATTCACTATGGATTTGTCATCTATCTTGAACTAGGTCCTTACTACTGCTGTGTTCTTTTATTTACATCTACTCCACACTGACCACTATGCTATTCCTCTTTCTAGTCAAGTCCACTTTTAAGATATACCTCTTGTATTTAAAGTTATATAAAAGAACAAATTTCCTCAAACCTGTTTCCCCTGTCATCCTTAACAGAGTCACACTGCAAATCAAAGCATGGACATTGGAATCAGCAAAGATTTAAATATGGATCCTGACTCAGCCTAACTGATTTGGGGAATTGTTTAACTCCTTTGCATCTTGAAAATGAATTCCAACTTGGCAGGGCTGTCTTGAGGGCTAAAAGAGTATATATAAAGCTTCTAACATAGGGACTAGCATTCATAGCTGTACACATTTTCTCCTCTCCTGACTTGTTCTAGAGATCTAGGCATCAATCTAGCCAGACTCTTAAAATACTTACTGCCACCATCCTAGATGAGGCCTCTTTCTCTCTGCAAAGCTACTGGAATTGCCATTGGTCATTTTGGCTCCAGTCTATCCTACACACTGGTCTCAAATCAACTTTTCTAAAACATAGCTTTAAACTTTCAATGACTGCCTGTGGTCATATTATTAAAATCCAGTC
Source organism: Heterocephalus glaber (assembly GCF_053883595.1). NCBI lineage: Eukaryota > Metazoa > Chordata > Mammalia > Rodentia > Bathyergidae > Heterocephalus > Heterocephalus glaber. The sequence continues at coordinate 54,531,001 of NW_028258143.1, forward strand.
TTGTATCTGCCAGAATACATAATTTGGTCCCAGTCTACCTTTCAGCCTTATTTCACACTATTTCCCTCCGTACCCAAGGCAACTCTTTTCTCACATACCAACGTTTGGCTGATTTATCTTTCCCTGGCTATTCACTAGCCAAGATATCCTCCTCTTCTGGCCTGTCCTCTTTTTTTTTTTTTAATTTTTTTTCCTTCATTAAGTTTATTGGTGCATTTTAGGTATACAATATGATGACACTCATCATTGGGAATTTGTACCTTTACATGATATATCTTGGTTCTTATTTTTTCCCCATTCCCCTGCCTTCCCTTCAACCCTTCCACCCCTCCCTATTTGCACTTCATTTCCATTTTTTCCTTTTCTCATATTTATTCCTTTCCCCTACCCTTCCCACTTTCCCTTCCCCGCTAGACCTTTTCCTCGTATTTCACATTATCTATTATACATTTTGATCCTTATTTACACTTTGTTTCTCACAACAGAGAAACTATTCGGTATTTACACGTGTCCTATTTATTTCACTTAAGAGTATTGGCCTGTCCTCATTTTAACAGATCAAGTTTGTATTTGCTATAGCACTTGGTATTTGACAAATAGCACTTTTTCATGTGTTCCTTCATTGGAAAATATTTCAAATTTCTCTGAACATCTTAGTACTTAACAACCATTCCCACAGAATTCCATTTCACTTTGAATTTCATTTACGTATGTGTTTGTCCCTCAATGACAAGTTTCTCTTTAGCTCAGACGTCATACTCAAATCTGTTTTTTGAGTGAATCCCAAAGACATAAAAAATACACTGCTGCATTAAAGAAACAACATATTACCAAACAAAAAGGATGCCTGAAATCTGAAATGCCTTATTAAGGAATATTTTGAGTAAATATGGTCTAATTGCTACCCTCTAAGGTGCTCTGCTGGAGTTTTAAAATAAACCAACTATTATCAACAGGGAAATTCTTCATTTTGTTTGATTGGTGTGAAAGTAACATCTCTATCAGTCTGTATTCAGAAACAAGGTAGTAAAAAGCATTTACTACTAACATTTGTTTGCAAAGCTCATAAACTAAGGGAGGTGGTACCTGATATAAATGGTACATAATAAATATATCTGCTGACAGTAGATGTATTCCAGTGGTGTACTTTCTGTCAGAAATGAAAGAAATAAAAAATAAAATAGTAAGTCAAAGGATATACTCCAGGATGTTGGCCCTTTGATGCAGTATTTCCTTTGCCTGCCTAGATAGAATTTTGTTTCACTCTGTAACCTGAAGACTATGCAGCCACAACTCAGGTATTTTTTCATACTGAGAGGATCTCTTAGCTGGACCATCTCTTGCAAGAAGCCTGTCCCAGAAGAAAAGTTTCAACCACCAAACCAGCACCAAGAATAGGTCGGCACCAAGACTGATTTTTTAACTCTTGGACCACAGGATTAATCTAAATATTTCCCTATGATTTTAAAATTGTTAGGATTTTACCATATACTTTGTTACATAGTAGTTATTTTTTAATTGTAGTAAAATACATGTAGTTGCCATTTTAAAGTGTACAATTCAGTAATAGTATATTTACAGTGCTGTGCAACCATCACCACTATTTAGTTCTGTAACATTTTCTTCACCTCAAAATGAAACTACACCCATTAAGAAGTCCCTTCCCTTTCCCATCTCTAGTAACTGCTTATTGGCTTGAATGAAATCATGCATATGTAGCCTTCCATCTGGCTTCTTGTACTTAGCACTTTTTCAAGGATTGCTCATGTTTTACATGTATTCTTACTTCATTCCTTATGGCTGAATAATATATGGATATACCACATTTTGTTTATACATTCACCAATTAATGGACATCTGGTTTTCACCTTTTGGTTACCATGAATAGTGCTGCTATGAACATTTGTGAAGTTTTTGTTTGAATAACTATTAGTATCTATTCTTTTCGGTATATATCCAAGATGGAATTGCTGGGTTACATAAAATGTTTGACATTGCTAAGTTCAAATACTGGGTAGTACTATTCAAGAAATAGTTTGGACTCCAGTAATTTTATATGATATAGACTACATGATTAGTCAACTAAGTAGCTGTAGTTCTAGCTCTCCTTTTGGGCCTCATTTCATTCTATGGAAGGTAGCAAATGTAAGTAGTGATTCTCAAACAGTTAAGCTCAAAAATTGTCTGCAAAGAAGTCTTTTTAAAAATTCAGATTGCTAAATCTCATGGCTAAAGAGTCTAATTCAGTAGGTCTAGAGATTAGGGATTTATATTTTAAATAAGCACCCTACATGATTCTTTTGGAGATCTTCCCTGAGGTTTTCCATACTTCAGAAATTCTTGTATCTAACTACTCTTTCTCAGTTGAAATCAGATTAGGCAAATCAAAGAGCGCTCAAGTAGTATAATGTAGCTTTCCTAATTGTCTTAATCTTCAAATAAACCTTGAAACTTAGATGACAAATATATGATGATATGGTTTATTTTCTAGGGTAAAAAGGCAGTCTCTATAGTAGCATCACTTTCTTCCTTTTCGGAAAGTTTGACCAAGCAGCAACATGCAACATTAGAATCAAAATACTGCTGAACCAACAATCATTCTTAAGACTCCTACTGTACACGTTAGTAGCAGTGAGAAGAACTAGCAACTTGCGGTTTTTAAAAATGTAGCCAATCTCAGTTCACTTTTTGATAATTGGTTTTTAATGAGTCTTGTGCAAATAAGAAACTAGCTGCCAGTCAGAAGACACATGGTGATTCATTATAAACACACAATTGCTTAATGTGAGACTTATTGAAAAATAAAAATCACCCTCCCCCCCAGTTTAAGGCTTCATGACTTAAAAAACTGATATATTTATTTTTAGCTCCAGCTGTGTAAGCCTAAGTCAACTTGGAAGATGCTGTTTCCAAATATTCTAATTCATGTTAACCCTTAAAAACAAAACCATCTTCAGCAATTATCTTGGTTTAATCATATTTCATAGGAGCTCAAAGAACTATAATATTTCTCCTTTATGTGAACAAAAGCCCTGTAAATTACAGTGTACAAAACACTATATAAAAGAATTCCCATAAAAATTACAGTAGGCTCTTTTTCTTGGGGCAACTGCTACAGCTTCCTCTGAACTGGGACAGTATCTGCCTGAATGCATCTTCTTTGTGGTGATCTAAATTTAGATAAGTACAAGTCACAGCAAAAATTAAAGTTTTCATCTTTAATGAAACCACTTTGGAAATAATGTACATTTCCATGACACCAACACTACAGTTTTCGGAGTCACAGTAAGATACACAGAATTATATCCGTAATTACTATGAATACCAACATTTCACGCAGTAATTTCTGTTACATGGCAAACAAGATCAAGAAAGCAACCATCAAACAAAAGAGACCCATAGCTTCAGATAAAGCAAATCCCAGGATAGCATATGAGAACAGCTGCTGCTTCAGCGAAGGGTTTCTAAAAGAGATACAACACATGACTGTTACTTTGAAATATTAATTTCAATATTTTTGATAAATGTTAAAGAATCAAATTACTTGTGAGGATATCTGCAAACTGCAAAGTCTACTGGAAGAGTATTTGCCTAGATCTCTTTTGCTTCCTTCTGCCATTCACATTCCTTTCTTCCCAATCCTAATCATATGGTATAAGATAAGGAGCTGTCCCTTGTATCAATTTAAATGGATCTTGAGTCGGGGGTTTAGCTCAGTGGTTTCCCCGCCTGCTGTGCAAGCGCAAGGACCCAAGTTTGATCTCCAGTATCAAAAAAGAAAAAAAAAATAAATAAATAAATGGATCTTGACATTTTTCTTATTCCTCTGATTAAGTGAGATAATGTATACAAAGTCCTGAAAATATAATGCAAGACACACAGTAGGCACTTAATACAAAATAGCTTTGGTTATTTCACTACTTTTCTAAGTTTCCAAGTATTATAAGCATAATTTTCAACTATTTCTTTAACTTACTCAGGGAGAGAAATGATTACCTGGCATAACCAATGATAAGGCTGCCAAAGACTGTTCCAATTCCAGCACCAGAACCAGCCACTCCTACTGTTGCAGCACCGGCACCAATAAATTTGGCAGCAGTATCAATGTCTCTGCTGATTGCACTGGTCTGAAACTCCCTTCGGATTAGCTGACATACACCATTCTGGGCCCCATTAAATACTGTAGAGCCCTAGAGAACAGGAAATAAAGGCAAAGGTTAAATCAGTAATAATAGCGATCTTAAATATTGTACTGTCAAGATATCTACTGTAGCTAAGTGTAAATGGGTAGTTTACAGCACAACAGAAAAATCAAGAGCTTAAAATAATTCTGATCTCACAGAATATGGATAACAATTTCTACACTTCATAAGGTTGCTAAAAGGTAAATGAAACAGCATACACGAATATGCTTTTCAATAGAGTAGTTTTTTTTGGTTAATGGCTATTAGACTCTTAAATGCAATTCAAAACTATAAACTTCAAAATAAATACTACAATATTTATTAACCTACTGAGGTGGCTAAGTTTTAGATACAGAACATCCTCTCACTGGGTCATCCTCTACATAGTTTTTAGATAAAAGAGTGAAAAAGGACTGCCCTGAAACCATTCATTACTGAGGTTTACCCTCCCAGCTACTGTAAGCAAAACTACAAGATTTACTTGGCAGTATCACCTAATTTCTACAATTACTTCTCTTACCTCTCCAGTCCTAGTCTCTGGCCGAGATAACACTGATGCAGAAATTGGTCTGTATGCAACTCTGGATCCAGCTCGGATCTATTAATTAAAAAAAATTCCAAGTATTAAAAATACAGTTAAGACATCAATGACCTTTCTTGTACCAAGAGTTCTAAAGCAAGCAACAGAAGTAAGAGACTTGTCTATAATAAATCATCTTGGCTACTTGGTCATTTTCAATACATGAAGTGATTTTAACAAGTTTTCATTGCTAGTAAAATTGCAAAACATGCTACATAATGTATTTGTAGTACTCTGAACAAAAATTCTAAAAACAATTAAAAAGAGAATAAGCATTATTAGTGACATTTCAATTATTGTAATACCATAATTCGGTGAAAACCCACATATTCTTTGTAAGTTATGTGGACCAACAAGTGCATTAGTAGTGTTACTATAAGCACTGCCAGTTAAAATGGCCCAGCAGTTAATATGAGCTCCCACTATCCCAAAGGTTATTCCTGTATGCCTATTAGTTATACATTTTTTTAAAAAAAGCATAAGCAAATCTGTATTAGTTTAAGACCAACCAGTGAGACAGTCTCATCACAAGGACATATTTCAGCATAGCTTCTATGCCCTTGAGTGTCCACTACACTAAGGTCACAGAAAAATCCCTTCAGAACCAAGACTTGATTTTCTAAGGCAAATCCTCCAGAATTAGACTTAACTGAAAGCCTCCAAAATGATTATGGAAATAATATCCCAGAGGCAGGAAGAAAGGCTCTGCCTGGGCTCCTCTGCCACCTTCCTCCGCCCACACACTGGTGAGGCAAAGTCCCTCCCTCTGCAGCAGTTAGTTTGACCTACAGGGAGGCTATGGAAAATAAAGCTGCTGAGGAGAACTAGGCCTCAGCGACCCCCACCGCTCTCTCCATATCCCAACCTTGGCGTTGACCCCAGCCCAAAGAAGAGACTACCGAGGTGGGGGAGGGGGACTCAGGAACGCGGGGCATGGAGGGTTTGACCTACGCCGAACAGGCCTGACAGCTAGGCCTTGGCCGCTCTTCTTCGCCCTCATGGAGGGAAGGAGAGATATGCGATGTCCCAAATTAGAAAGAAAAGGGCATCGGGTTAGGGAGCGAGGAGAGAGCTGTTCCCGAGAGGGATGTGTGCCCCGCCCGCAGGTTGCCCCATTCAACGACGTGGACGCTGCAGGCCAAGAGGCGCGGCCCTCGGTCCCCAGGCCAGCGGAGCTACGCACCAGAGCTGGGGTGCAGGCGAGCTTGGCGCAGGCGAACATTTTAGTCTTCGGAGGGGCGCGGCTGGAGGATGTGGGTAACAGGCGACGTGAGCTCCTCTCCCGCTTCCTCTCTGCAGAGGCAAAGAAGCTTAAGGTCATGTGTCCTCCAGGGGCCGGTCTTTCCCACCCAGGCCCCGAGGGCTCCCGTACACGCCGTCAGCTTGGGCTGCGTGCCCAGCGAGGCGCCAGGAGAATGAATGGGTCTCTTCTGGGCGCTGCTCCGCCCGGACCGGGCCTGGCTCCCGCGCCCTCCACTTACCTTTCCACGAGGTGACGGCGGCAGCTGCGGCGGCAGAGGTCGAAGGAGTGGAGCTGGGCGCGCACGCGCAATCCGGCTCTTATTTGCGCCGTAGCACCCGGATGGAGAAGGCGGGGTGGCGGATCTACGGGGCGGGGGGAGACGCTCAAGGTCACTTTGTAACAACTTTATTGATAACTACCGGGAAGGACAAAGACAGCTACTCGGTGTGGGGCTGGCAGTCAGGGGCGAGAAAAAGAAATCCAGGACGAGCCCTGGCAGAGAAGACTGAACAGGTGTTTCGCCTTTGCTCTGAGCCGGCCAGAGGATAATGGGCCTTTTTCTTTACGTTTATCTGGGGGATTTGGCCGTTTACTGGTTGCTACTGCTCCCTTCCTGAGCGTTCTGTTTAAAAAAAAAAAAAGGAGTCGGAGGGAAGGGCTTAATTTACTATTTGACAAGAAATTAGGACCCCCAACAAACTGAAGATACTTCTTTCAAGGAATCCGAAAGAGGGTTCCGTAAGTGTGGCTAATCCTTTACCTGAAAGAGGACCTGATCAAGGACAGACAGAGGGATGACCGAATGAATAGACCTAACAACTTTGTGACTTGGAGCACAGGGTTGCCTTGGGGTAAAGTGGGGGTGGTTAACTTTTCTTCTACCTCTATAATTGGAAGAATTAAGGAATTATAATTATTTTATGAGGAATTTAGAACTAAAAAACGTTTTTAAAACTCAACTTTGACGTCTGAATTTTGGTAACTTTGAACAAACCATTTTCTTCAGATGAATCCAGAAATATCTCGGAAAGAAATGGCTCTTCCTGAGCTTCTCATCTTGTTATAGATCCTTGAATTACATTAAGTGATACAAGTCAACACAAAAGATTAACTATCCAGGGGCTGGGATGTAGCTCAGAGGAGAGGGCTTGCGTACCATGCGTGAGGTCCTGGGTTTGATTCCGAGCACCACAAAAACAAAAAAAAACAACAGACAAAAACCAGGCATGCCGGAAATCCAGTTAAGGAGATGGCTGGGCACTGGACTCTGCCTAGAGCCCTTGTGTGAAACTATTAACGCAGAAGATCATCTATTTACTACTTAGCATAAAAGAACAATATAATCTAGCACCAACCCTGAGGAGAAGCCCTTAGAACTAAAACTTGAAAAATAAGACTTTAGCCAGTCATGGTGTTACATGCCTGTTACCGAGCTAATCAGAAGGCTGAGGCATGAAGATCTCAAGTTTGAGGCCAGCTGTAGCAACTTAGACTCTCTCAAAAAAATTTTTTTTTTTTTGGTACCAGGGATCGAACTCCGGACCTTGCGCTTTCGAGGCAGGCGGCGGAACAACTGAACTAAATCCCCAGCCCCCCAAATATTTTTTTAAAGGACCAGGGATGTAGGTCAATGGTAGAGTACCCCTGAATTCAATCTCCAGTACCAAAAGAAGAAGAAAAAAAGTTTAAGAATTCACTGATCCAAGTTCAGAAGCAAATGGTTCAAAATAACACTAGGGCTAATATTTTAGACTCAATATTTACCCCATAAGATAGAGGTGATTCACATGTACAGTTCAACAAGAGATTTTAGTATAGTTTCTCAAGTGCTCAGTTTTAACCTGAAGTAAATGGCGTTCTAACCTGAAGTATATGCTGTCCTGTGGTGTGTACCGTAGAATTAATGTGATAGGGACCTATAATTTCAACAATAGATAGTCTACGGGGAAAAGTCATTTTAAGTGGATTTGTATGCAGAGTTATTTTAAGTGATGCTTCTATCTCTTCAGCACAAAATCAACCGCAGTAATTATTGAGAAGGCAGGAGAGAAGCCAGATTCCATGCACTCGATGCCTATGACAAGGAGAAGCACAAAGTTCTGAAGTCCAGCTGATCAGTTACGTTGAGGACCCTACCATGGCCATGCCTCCTTTCATGGTGCTTGAAATGATGTGGGGGAGATGAAGCAAGAGTCCTCTATACATTTCCAGTTGGCCTTGGGTTTTTCTTTTTTTGGTACCAGGGATTGAACTCGGGACCTTGGGCTTTCGAGGTAGGTGGTGGAACCACTGAGCTAAATCCCCAGCTGGATTTCATTTTCTTAAGACTTAGGTACCATTTCCCTACAGAGAGGCACACAATAGTGATTTAAGCAATCAGTTCCAGGAAAACATCGTGTGTAATTGAAAATGTTGAGGACAACAAGCAGGACCCTGTGGGAAGATGAGAAGATTTTACAGAGAGATACTAGCCCATGAGGGGAGTGTTCATCAGGCAAGACAGGCAGACAGGAAAAAGCCAAGTCCAGAGGGAGTCAGGATGATCCAAAGAAGGACAAGATAAAATGAAGCCTGGGACTGAGAACTAACAAAAACCCAGGCCCCAGGATGGGGACATGATGGCCAAGGCCAGGACCCTGGTGGCCTGATGAGCAAGGGTCCCATTTAAACTAGTGGGATCCTCCTGTGATAAAAACAAGGTGATAGATAACCAGTCCCACCAAGCCTCCATTCTTACTCCCCTCTGAAGAGTGCCTTTGTTTTACTCATGCTGGTAATTTTAGAGAAGTTATAATTAATGGTGCTTGCAAAATTCTGCTTGCTACATATCCCAGGTTCTAAGGAGTTCTAAGTTAAGCCCACTTCTAAGTCAAACTTTCCTGCTTATAACCTCATAGGATGACCTCAACTCGGCCCAGAGTGGTGTGAGATGTAATCATTTTTGTGTATAAAAACCCCTAGACAAAGAGATCCTATAGCAACTGACTTGAGTCTCCTCCTGGTATCGAGAGCTTTCTGCTTTCACTCTATGATAAATTATTTTGCTCATTTCTCTCTTGAGTCTGCCTCATAATTCTTTCTGGGTTGAGAGAAGAACCCTGGAGCAGGATGGTAACAGAGCTATTCCAGATAGATTAACTTGGACTTTGCTTGGGTTTGCATTATAGAAGGAAGGTGACACTGCCTCATGTTGACAGAGAATATTTGCACTGAAGAAGTTTGAAGAAAATAAGCAACTCCTGAGAGGACTAAGGTGAGATCATCAAGGTGAACAGGGCCAGCCAAGCATGGTAGTGCATGCCTGTAATCCCAGCACTCAGGAGGCTGAGGCAGGAGGATTACTGTGAGTTAGAGGCCAGCCTGAACTACATAGTGAGTTCCAGCCCAGACTGAACTACGTAGTGAGACCTTGTCTCAAAAAAAAAGCACAAAACAAATGAACAAACAAAAACAATTAACAGGGCTTACCTGAGAAAGACCTAATTTCTCTCTGCTTTTTCATGGATTGTGAGCAGTTATGAGACATCATAATTTAGCAATATCTGCTAAGCCTGGGTGATAGGTCATAGGAAATCAAGGAATGAGGTAAAAAAGACAAGCATGATAGATTGTTTCCAAATATGGTTTGTATTAACCACTTTCTTATCACTGGGACAAAATATCCAACAGAACTTAAAGGAGGAAAGGTTTATTTTGCTCCTAACTTCAGAGGATTCAGTCCATGTTGGCTGGCTCCAAGGCAGATATGGTATGACAGGACAGCATGGCAGAGGATGCTCCTGGCATGAAAGTAAGGAAGCCGAGAGAGAAGGGAGGAGCAGGGGACAATAATGCATCCTTCCAGGTCACACTTCCAGTGACTAGCTTCTCTAACAAGGCCCCACCTCTGAATATGACCCTGAATTTAGTTTCTGTTATACTTAGCCAAATATAGCCCTGTCTGATATATAATTATATAGCTTTATATCTCGGAAGTTGTTTGGTCTCTGAGCTGTGGTTATAGCTTACATTGCCTTTCTCACACAGAATTTATATTGATTTACATCTCTCTTTTCTTCTTTATTCAATAATATATATGGTAAGAACCAACCAGGAGACAGAAACCATACTGATAATTTGAACAGGAAAAATTTAATATAAAAAGTTGCTGACCAGTGGGAGGTGTCGAGTGGTCTCTAAGACGTACACAAGTAGTGCTACAGGCACAGCTACTGCCTGTGGCTGAGACTGAGCAGAGAGGAAGAAATTTAGACTTTTACAGGAGAGGGCATGGCTAACATAGAGCCCTAACTGAATCCTAAGGACTGTGAGGCAAACACTCCAGGCCTGTCCTGCAAACCAGGCCACTAAAAAAACAATATGCAGAAGACAAGAAAGCCCTTCCCTCCTGCAGTCCTCACAGTGTCTCCTCATCACCCTCTGTTGGCAAATTTTAACTTTTTACTAATTGTCAAAGCAGAAATATCTCCATTGTCCAGCTCCAGAATAACAAAGCAAAACTGCAAGGATGGACTTGTGTCTGAAAAGCCCTGAAATAGTAACTAGCACAGATGGTAAGACTCTCAAGGGCAAGAATTACATTTAATTCTTATTTATGACTTCCATAGCACCTGATAGAAAGTGTTAAATGTAGTCACTCGATAAATATCTTCAATAATAAGTAAATAGCATGTAGAAGGTAATTTGCAATAATTTTATACTTCTCTTTTAATTACAGTTTGAATCTTTATCTACATCATTGGGAAATTCGTGCCTTTACATGATATATCTTGGTTCTTATTATTTTCCCCATTCCCCTGCCCTCCCTTCAACTCCTCTACCCCTCCTTATTTACAAAGGCTTTGTTTCCATTTCTTTCCTTTTCTCATATTTTTTTACTTTCCTTTCTTTTCTTTCCCCTTTCTCCCACTTCCCCTTTCCTCTTCCCCTTTGGACTTTTTCTTCCTATTTCATATTATCTATTATACATTTTGGTCCTCATTTACACTTTCAGTTTCTCACACCAGAGAAACTATTTGGTATTTACACATGTGTGTCCTATTTATTTCACTTAAAAGTATAGTTTTAATGTGCATCCATTCAGCTATAAATGTCTCTAGTTTATCATTCTTTACTTAAATTCTATTATTGGTACATTTTAGGTATACAACACATTTACATTTCTCATTGGGAACTTGTACCTTTACATGATGCATCTTGGTTCTTATTTTTTCCCCATTCCTAGCCCTCCCTTCAACCCCTCCATCCCTCCCTATTTACAAAGATTTTGTTCCTATTTTCCATTTTCTCATATTAATTCCATTCCCTTCTTTCCCTTCCCCTACCCCTCCCACTTCCTTCCCCTTTGCCCCTTTCCTTCCTATTTCACATTACCTATTATAAGTTTTAGTCCTTATTTACACTTTCAGTTTCTCACACCAGAGAAACTATTTGGTATTTATACATATGTGTCCTATTTATTTCACTTAAGAGTATTGCCTCAATGTGCATCCATTTAGCTATAAATGTCTCTAATTTCTCATTTTTTATGGCTGAGTAGTACTCCATTTTATTTAAAAATACCACATTTTCTTTATCCTGTCTCCAGTTGATGGGCATTTGGGCTGCTTCCAAGTTTTAGCTATTACAAATTGTGCTGCTATGAACATAGGTGCACATATATCACTGTGGTATGATTCTTTTAATTCTTTGTGGAAGATACCCAGCAGTGGAATAGCAGGGTCAAATACAACTTCCAGTCCTAGTTCTTTGAGGTATCTCCATACTGATTTCCAGAGTGGTTGCACCAGTCTACACTCCCACCAGCAGTGGAGCAGGGTTCCTCTTTCCCCACAGCCCCACCAGCATTTCGTATTGGTTGATTTCATGGTAGCAGCCATTCTTTCTGGAGTGAAGTGGAATCTCAGCCTTGTTTTCATTTGCATCTCTCGAATGACCAGTGATGTTGAACATTTTTTTTCATGTTTATTTGCTATTTCTACTTCTTTGTCTGAGAAATGTCTGTTCATTTCAGATGCTCATTTTCAGATTGGGTCTTTAAATTTGGGAGGTCTGATCTTTTTAAGTTCTTTACAGATTCAAGATAGTAGACCTTTGTCTGAGGAAAAGCAGGTGAAGATGTTTTCCCATATTGTGGGTTGTCTCTTCACACTGCTGGTGGTTTCTTTTGTTGTGCAGAATCTTTTTAATAAGAAGAGATCCCACTTGTTGATTGTTTGTGCTAGTTCATGGGCAACTGAGGTTTTGTTCATAAAATCTTTTCCTACACCAATTTCTTCAAGAGTTCTACCTAACCTCTGTTCCAGCCGGTTCAGCGTTTCTGTTTTAATATCTAGATCTGTAATCCATTTGGATTTTAGTTTAGTGCATGGAGAGAGATATAGATCTAGTTTTAATCTTTGACAAGTTGAAACCCAATTTTTTCAGCAACATATATTAAAGAGGCTATCTTTCCTCGAGTGAGGGTGTTTGGCTCTTTTATTGAAGATGAGATGGCTGAGTGTGTCTGGTGTTGTTTCTGCATCTTCTACTCTGTTCCACTGGTCCTCAAGTCTGTTTCTTTGCCAGTATCATGGGTTTTTTTTTTTTTTTATCACAGTAGCTTTGTAGTATAGTTGCAAGTTGGGGATTGTGATACCCCCTGCCATGCCTCTGTTACCTAGAATTGCTTTTGCTATTCTGGGTCTCTTCTTGTTCCAAATGAATTTTTGGATTGTTTTCTCAAGGTCCATGAAGTATGCTGCTGGGATCTCAATTGGAATTGCATTGAATCTATATAGCAGTTTTGGAAGTATGGCCATTTTCACTATATGAATCCTTCCTACCCAGGAGCAGGGGATAGCTGTCCATTTTCTGATATCATCTTCAATCTCTCTTTTCAGAATGCTATAGTTTTCAGAGACAAGGTCTTTGATTTCTTTCGTTAGGTTGATTCCTAGGTATTTCAGTTTTTTGGATGCTATTGTGAAAGGAATTATTTGCCCTATTTCTCTCTCAGTGAGTCTGTCATTCGTGTAAAGGAAAGCTATTGATTTTTGTGTGTTGACCTTGTCACCAGCTACTTTTTGGAATTTGGTTATTAAGTCTAGAAGCCTTTTGGTGGAGTTCTTGGGGTCTTTGATATAGAATATCATGTCATCTGCAAATAATGACAATTTGACTTCTTCATTTCCTATCTTTATTCCTTTTATTTCTTTCTCTTGTCTAATTGCCATGGCTAATGTTTCCAGAACTATATTGAACAAGACTGGTGATAGTGGACATCCTTGTCTTGTTCCTGATTTTATTGTGAAGGATTTCACTTTTTGACCATTTAGTATGATACTGGATGTTGGTTTTTCATAGATGGCTTTTATCAGTTTGAGGTAGAGACTGTCTATTCCAATTTTTTGTAGGGTTTTTATCATAAATGCATGTTGGATTTTGTCAAATGCTTTTTCTGCATCTATGGAGATAATCATATGGTTTTTGTCCTTGGCTCTATTGATAGAGTGTATTACATTTGCATATATTGAACCATCCCTGCATCCCTGGGATGAATCCCACTTGATCAGGGTGTATGATCTTCTTGATGATCTTCTGCATTCTATTTGCCAATATCTTAGTAAGGATTTTTGCATCTATGTTCATTAGTGAGATTGGCCTATAGTTCTCCTTTTTGGTTGGGTCTTTCTCTGCTTTGGGGATCAAGGTGATGCTTGCTTCCAGGAATGAATTTGGGAGTATTGCTTTCCTTTCAATTTCATTGAAGAGTTTAAACAGTAGTGGCAGTAGTTCCTCTCTAAATGTCTTGTAGTGAAGCCATCAGTGCCCGGGCTTTTTTTAATTGATAAGTTTCTAATTACATTTTCAATTTCATTGATTGATATTGGGTTGTATAGAATTTTTAGGTCTTCTTTATTCAACTTTGGTAATTCATATATATCTAGGAATCTGTCCATTTCTTCTGTGTTTTCCGTCTTATTGGCATATAGGTTCTGGAAGTAGGTATTGATGATCCTCTGGACTTCTCCTGGGTCTGTTGTAATTTCACCCTTTTCATTTGTAATTGCATGGATGTGGGCCTTTTCTTTCCTTTTTCTGATCAGGCTGGCTGAGGGTTTGTCAATTTTTTTTATTCTTTCGAAGAACCAACTCTTGGCTTCATTGATTTTTTTGTATCGTTCTCTTAGTCTCCATTGCATTGATTTCTCCTCTGATCTTTATAATTTCCTCCCTTGTATGAGCTTTGGGGTTGTCCTGCTCTTCTTTTTCTAGAAGCTTGAGATTCAGCATCAGGTTGTTTAATTGGGCTCATTCTGTTTTCCTAATATGCGTATTCACTGCTATGAATTTCCCTTGTAAAACTGCTTTCATTGTGTCCCATAGATTCCGATATGTTGTATTGTCATTGCCGTCTAATTGAAGGAACTGTCTGATTTCTTCTTTAATTTCCTATGTGACCCATTGGTTATTCAGAAGTGTGTTGTTCAATTTCCACATGTTTATGACATTTTTTTAGTTTCTTTTGCTATGGATCTCCAATTTTATCACACTATGGTCTGATAATATACAGGGGATAACTTCAATTTCTTTGCACTTACTTAAACATGTTCTATTTGTGAGTATGTGGTCTATTTTGGAGAATGACCCATGTGCAGCTGAGAAGAACGTGTGTTCTGATTTTGTGGGGTGGAACACTCTGTAAACATCTGTTAAGTTCATTTGTTCAAGAGTTCGATTGAGTTCCAGTATTTCATTACTTATTGTTTGTCTAGTTGATCTATCTATTTGTGACAGTGGGGTGTGGAGGTCCCCCACTACAATTGTATTAGTGCATATATGACTTTTCATGTCTGTTAGTATTTGTTTTATATAGTTGGGCACACTACTGTTTGGTGCATAGATATTTATGATCGTCATCTCTTCCTGTTGGATTGTTCCCTTTACAAGGATGTAGTGTCCTTCTTTGTCTCTCTTAATCAGTGTTGGTTTGAAATCTACTTGATCTGCCAAGAGGATAGCTACTTCTGCTTTTTTTGGGGTTCCTGTCACATGGAGTATTGTTTTCCATCCTTTAACTTTCAGTCTATGAGTTTCCTTTTGAATGAAGTGTGTTTCTTGTATGCAGCATATTGTTGGATTTTGCTTCTTGACCCATTCTGCCTGTCTATTTCTTTGGATTGGTGAATTGAGACCATTAACATTGATGGTTATAACTGAAACGTATTGACTTGTCATTGCCATGACTTTTTCTTTTTGTTGGGTTCTCCCCCTTTACATTTAATTTCTTGTCATGCCAGATGGGTTCCTTCTGCTTTGCTTCCTGGGGTTGTGATCCTCAATGTCTGTTCCTAGGATATTGTGTAAAATTTTTTGGAGTGTTGGTTTGGTATTCACGAAGTTCCTAAGGTGCTCTTTGTCATGAAAGTATCTTATTTCTCCATCAATTTTGAAAGATAGATTTGTAGGGTACATCAATCTGAGTTGGTGGGTGTTTTCTTTTAGGGCTTGGAATATGTCACTCCAAGCTCTTCTTGCCTTGATGGTTTGTGTTGAGAAGTCTGCTGTGATTCTGATGGGCTTTCCTTTGTATGTGATTTGTTTCTTTTCTCTGACTGCTTGGAGAACTTTGTTCTTCTGTTGAGTTTCTGGAATCTTAACAATTATATGCCTATGTATAGAGTTTTTTTGATCAAGGCTATTTGAAGTCCTATATGTCTCACTTATCTGTATGTCAAGCTCTTTTCGCCTGCTTGGGAAGTTTTCTGCCATTATTTCTGTGAAGAGATTTTTTATGTCATCTCCACTCTCTCCTGTTTCTTCATTGACTCCAATCAGTCTTATGTTGTTCTTTTTTGCATCATCTAGCAGCTGCTGGATTGATTTCTCATGTTCCCTTTTAATTTTGAAGCAATTTTTCTTTTCCTGGTCACTAATTGCAATCTTATCTCCTGTATCTGAAATTCTGTCCTCACATTGGCTCATTCTACTGTGTAGACTTTCAATGGAGATTTTCATCTCCTGGAAATCTATTTGCATCTGTTTTATGGATTCCATTTGTTTCCTATGTTGGGATTCCATCATGTTCCTCAGCTCCTCTCTAGATTTCTTAATCACGTCTTGCACTAGGAGCACAATCTCTGTTGTTATATGAGAAATTATTTCTGATTTCATTTTTTCCAGATCCCCTTTTGTTGCCAGTTCAGTGGGTCCAGGTGGTTGAGTATCAGAGAGTTCCATCTCATTTCCCTTTGGGGTTGCTGTAGGTGATCTGGAAGTCTGGTTTTGAGATTTATTTACATGTCTTCTCATTTTGACCGGGGGTGGGGGTGGGGGCGGGGGCGGTGCTGTTGATGCCTGCCTGGCTGACCTCCTCTGAACTGGGAGAGGTGGGACAGTGGGCGGGAGCGGCGGGATGGACGGTGGCCCAGAATCCCTTTCCTCTTGGCCTGGAGCAGTGGGACAGATGGCGGCCCAAAAGCCCCTTCTTCTGGGCCCAGAGCGGCGAGCTGGATAGTGGCCAAAAGCCCCTTCCTCTAGGCTGCGAGTGGTGGGACAGTGGCTCAGAAGCCCCTTCCTCTGGGCCAGGCTAGTTTATCATTCTTCATGGCTGAGAAATATTCCATTTTATTAAAAAAACCCCACACACATCTTCTTTATCCAGTCTCCAGTTGATGAGCAACTGGAGTGTTTCCAAAATTTAGCTATTACAAACTGTGCCACTGTAAACATCTCAGCATTGTTTCATTTGCATCTCTCGAATGACCAGTGATGTTGAACATTTTTTCATATGTTTATTTGCTATTTCTACTTCTTTGTCTTAGAAATGTCTGTTCATTTCAGATGCCTATTTTTGGATTGGGTCTTTAAATTTGGAAGGTCTGATTTTTTAAAGTTCTTTATATATTCTAGATAGTAGACCTTTGTCTGAGGAACAGCTGGTAAAAATTTTTTTCACAGATTGTGTGTTGTCTCGCTACTCTCTTGGTGGTTTCTTTTGCTGTGCAGAAGCTTTTTAATAAAATGAGATCCCTTTTGTTTATGCTTTGTGCTCGTTCACATATGACTGAGGTTTTGTTCATGAAGTCTTTTCCTATGCCAATGTCTTCAAGAGTTCTACCTAACCCCTCTCCCAGCAGGTTTAGGGTTTCTGTTTTATTTTTTATTTATTTATTTATTTATTTATTTATTTATTGGTACCGGGGATTGTGAGGCAGGTGGCAGAACTACTGAGCTAAATCCCCGGCCCTAGTGTTTCTGTTTTAACATTTAGATCTTTCATCCATTTCAATTTTGTTTTAGTACATGGAGAGATATAGGTCTAGTTTTAACCTTTGGCAAGTTGAAACCCAATTTTTCCAGCACCGTTTATTAAAGAGGCTATCTTTCCTCCAGTGAGGGTGTTTGGTGCCTTTGTCAAAGATGAGGTAGCTGAATATGTCTGGAGTTGTTTCTGCATCTTCTTATCTGTTCCATTGATCCTCAGGTCTGTTTTTTTTTTTTTGCCAGTACCATGCTGTTTTTATCACAGTAGCTTTGTAGTTTCAAGTTCGGGATTGTGATACCTCCTACTTTGTCTTTGTTGCCTAGAATTGCTTTTGCTATTCTAGATCTTTTCTTGTTCCAAATGAAGTTTTGGATAGTGAAACAAGGTATTTTATGACATAGTAATGGATTAATTTTTTCACAACATCATAGAAACAGTTGCTAAAATTAAATCACACCTTTGTTGGTGACAATGGTTTAAAATGTCTTGCCTAAATATATTTTGATATATTGGAATATGTAATGTCTGGTATAGTTTCCCAGAGACTTGGTTGTTTTCTTTCATATCTAGATTGCAATGTAAATATTTTATAATAAGTCTAGCTCATTTTATTGTACTTAGAATTTTCATACATGTGGTCTTGGGTGTGAAGTTCAACCTTCTTCTGTAATGTCACAGGTGTCTCTTGGAAGGGGGCTTGACTGGTTTGGTATAAGGTTAATATCCAGAATGGCCTTGACTAATGCTCTCTACTCCCTGCTTTCAGATATTATTTGGGGCAATAAGTCCTGTTCCTGGTTTTAAAAAAGACTTGAATCTTTGGGGACAAATTAGAATGAACTTTGGAATTTCTTTTTCTTTCTAGTATTGCAAAATGCAAACATAGAGAACCAAAGGAGTACTATATTTTTAAATTTGTGGTGATGAATTTGTTCAAAATACTTGGAAGTTTCTTCATATGTATATATGAAGGTTTTTGTATTTCAACTCTCATTTACCTAAAGAATTCATATAAAAAAGAAAACCATTAAAATCCTTTTTTGGTTCATGCCATGATAAAACAGAATATTGGTGGGAGTGAGACACAAACTGAAGCAGAGTTAGTTCCAAGGCTGAGTTGTGGAGTATGCAATATTTGGCTGTGGTTGTCCACTTCGCTTCTTTTTTTTTTTTTCTTGCAATGTCTTTGATCTACTGCCAGACAGCTTACTCTCTTTGAAGGCATTTTGCATCTTATGTTGTTTGACTGTCTAAGGGTCTCCATAGCAGCACCTATTGGACTCATCTGAATCATGTCCAGCTTCTGAATTCTTACCAAAGTAAAATATTAACCTCTCAGTGCTTGCTTCAGCAGCACATGCACCTAAATTTTAGTGTCGCATAGTTCCTGTGCAAGAATGACACACACATTCCTCAGATTTTCCATGTGATTATAGTGTGCTACCAAACTATACAAACATATTTCCTACATTTAAAAAATAGAAAGTTCATAAATAGCAAGTAACTTAGCAGAGAAGAAATAGGTTAGAGGAAACAGGGATAGATGCTAGAGTTTTTGACTAGAATTTGCTTTGTAGGTTTGAATTTGGAACTGTGCAAGCCAGCTATAAAAGTTAACTTTTTAAAAAAATCCCTGAAATTTGAAAATAAATGGAGCAAATGAATTTAACTGAATGTAGTTGGCAGCATAATTACAAAAAGGGATAAACGCAAAAGGGATTCAAAGCCATCTTCTTGCTTACTCTGCTAGCTGCACACTGGGCTCCTTGCTGTTCCTCAAATGTACCAACAACACTGCAGCTCAAAGAGCTGTAATTTTTGTCCCTTCCACTTGGAACACCTTTCTCCTGATATCCACTGGGCTCGCACTTTCACTTTATTCAGGTGTTTGTCAAATGTCATCTCTTAAGGACAGGACTCTTTAGATCCTTTACCTATCTTTCTCTTTCTTCATATCTCCTACTGCTACCTGGAATCATATATTGTTTACTTCTTTGGTTCTCACATTAGACTATTTAGTCCACAAGGACAAGGATTTTGTATCCTTTACTGCTGTATTCATATAGTGTAGAAAATGCTTGGCCGATTAATAGGCCAAGCCTATTAATAAATTTTTGAGAAATGAGATTGGAGAAGGAAAGGAGAAACTTAACTTTTTGTTTATAAATCTCTGTATTATCTGATACATTACAGTGAGCGTGAATTATTTAAAAATTTTAAAAACCATTATATTTGAAATGATTTAAGAATTTGAAATAATTCATAAAATTTATACTATTATCCCTTCTCTAATATTTGCATTAATTACACCAAAAAGAATCATGACCATATGTTCAATTTCAGTTCTTGGCTATGGACTTGGTGTACTTCAAGCAGTATCCATACCCACTATTCTTCAGGTTTTATTCAAACCCTTTATATGTGTCTAGGCTGTCCCTGTTTGAAAGTATTGTGTGTGTGTGTGTGTGTGTGTGTGTGTGTGTATCTTTAGGTGTGCATATATTTTCCATTCTGTATATTAGCTAAGGTTTCTTGTATGTAGGAAGGTGTTTGGAATTTTCAGTTTTTAAAAAAGAAAGTCAATGGTTGGTATAGGTTCTCATTTTCCTTCAAGAAATTAAGTCCATCTATATTTATTGGACCTAGATATTCAAATTCTGGTTAAGAGATTAAAAATTTCACAGCACTTAAAAAATGTTTGGGAGAGATTTTACTATCAAACTTTTCTGCTACTAGCCCTGGTGGTCATATTTCTTTATGGGTCATATTCCTAGTCCTCGGGCTATGTGATATATGAGGCTATTGTATCAATTAGGGAGCTCTACAGTTTCCATATTGTGTAAGTGCACCATGCTGAGTAATACTTCAATTTGAATCTAGTTTTGGGTCATCATGGCCTTGTGGAGGAACAACACTGTTACACAGCACTAATTATGCTTTTCTTGGCACCTTTTTCCATTAATAATTTTAATCAATTATTTCATTATATGGATAGTATCATAATTTTCCTTACACATCTCATCCTTCTAAGAATTTCCTATCTATAGAGTTTGATAATTAGGTTAGTTTCTCATGTCATTTCCCCCAAGCTAGGTAACTTGGTTTAAAGTAATGATGACTATGTAATAATTTTAAGGGAAGTATAGTTTTCTGAAGCAAAGCTTCAAGGAGTCACTTTCTACAAAATAGAGTATGTAAGAGGAAGCATCAAGATTCATCGATGGATTAAATTAGGGTATTGTTGAAATTGCCCCTCTTCATTTGAAACAAAGGATAGCATAAGGAAAATATCCAAGTTTTAAATGTAACAACATATTTGAACTTGAAGTAGATGACATGGTGAAATGAATACTTATGGTAAATGACTATAGAATGAAGGGTAGTAGATGAAGGGTTTAATTTGGAGGGCCTTATTCCCTCTTGAGATGAGAACATTCCAATTTGCAAATCCACTCATCAGAAAAGCACTTGTTTTATCTGGCGTATTTTTGTTCACTCTCATATAATCTTAAGTGGTAAGTCAATCATTTCAAGAGAATGGCTTTCTGCTCATGGTGACCATGAACACATGGTGACCATGTGTTATTGCAAACTCTATTAGTTATTCCAAATTGTTCTTCAGTCAGCTTGTTTGCCTTTCTTAAGGGAGTCCTGTCAACTTGTTCTAGCAGAGAACTCCTGACAGAAAAAGAAGAACAAGTAGCTCCCCCATAAAACTATAGCTTTAAAGGTCAAATAAAACTTTTTCAAAGGCCTCTATTTTATGTTTTTAAAAAAATCTTCAAATTACTGGGTGAAGTATTGTGTACATATTGTCCCTAGTACCTGGGAAGCTGAGATAAGAGGGAAGCTTGAACCCAGGAATTTGAGACCAGCCTAGGCAACATAGTGAGACCCTGTTTCAAAAATGAAAACAAATAAACAACAACAACAACAACAAAAAATACACAAAAACCAACAAGAAATCTTCAACTATGTAAAAATGCCTGTAATATTTACCTTAGACTCTGCTATGTATCTGACTGAGTTATTTTAATTCTTTGCTCTTTTATTCTCCAGTAAAACTAATGTGCCAGGAGATACACCATGCTTTTCTATGGTTTTGTTTACATCTCACCTCAACATTTCCTACCTCAAGGGTGTAAGGACCGCAGTTTTAGGAGGGGGATTTTATTATCTTTTTGGTCTGTGCATCCAACTGTCTGTACTAATAGAGGGGACATAATATACAACAATAAATACAGAAAGTAAGTAGATAATCTGAAAACTTTAATGGACTATGCCCAAATTATCTACAAATACTTTTCTTAAGAGCCTAGCAATTTTAAATTCTCAAATGTTAGGTTTTACCAAATTGTCCTCCTTGCTCCATTCCTTCACCGTCTTTCAACATCTTGCCTCAAAACCTCCCATTCATGTTTTTTAAGCCACACCCTTATATCCAATCAACATCAGTTAACTTCATCTGATCATCATCAAATCCAATGTTATGAAAGTTTTCTGTTTTCTTCTAAGAGTTTTACAGTTTTGGATTTTACATTTTGGTCTTTGATCTACTTTGAGTTAATTTTTGGAGATGGTATCCAGCCTCATAATCTTGCATGTGGATATCCATTTTTCCTAGTATCATTTGTT
Organism: Heterocephalus glaber; assembly: GCF_053883595.1. Lineage (NCBI taxonomy): Eukaryota > Metazoa > Chordata > Mammalia > Rodentia > Bathyergidae > Heterocephalus > Heterocephalus glaber. The sequence continues at coordinate 54,552,891 of NW_028258143.1, forward strand.
GAAAAGAATATATAGGTTTTTATTTAAGAAAATTAGAAACTACACTCATATGTTTTCATGTAAAAACATGTGAAATATCCAGAAAGATATATACTAAAATTGGTAATGATTACATCTGAGAAGGAAAACAAGATTGCATAGTAGGGTGTATAAAAGCTATGGTTTTTACTGTACATAATTTCATATTGTTTAGATTATTCCAAGCCCATATTCAGGCATTATTTATTTTAGAAAGATTTTCTTGCTTTCCTGTTTAAGAAAAAGTTGGTCAGGTGTCAAAGCCTGGGCCAACTAGGCTAAGAGTCAATATTTTGGCAGGCTAAACATCTAAATTAAATAAAAACTCTGAGGCAGGAGATCTATAGTATGGAGAGAAATTAGCAAATCTCAAGGGTAATGTTGTTTGTCTAGATAATCTGGAAACAGCAAATAAAAACCATAAAGAAGACTTGATTTTAATTCTTAACCTTTGTCCTACTGTCCTCCTCCCTGCCACTGTTCATTTATTTTTACTTTTCAGCTGCATTTGGGTAGCATATGTCTTGCTGATATATGCGAGAAGTAACCAAAGACTCAGAGGTCCCTGGGAACTTTATTAGAGCAAAGATGCCAGAGTTACAAAGAGGCTCTTATGCAATGATTGAATGGCTGTTTGGAGGATGGAAAGTGGACCATTTTGGCCAGATCAAAATGTTTCAATAACAGAATGGGGGGAGGGTCTCAGAAAATAAAGAAATATTTTAATTAGTATATATTTAATTCTAAGTTTTAATGAAAGAGCTATCTTAGGAAAGCAGATTTGTAACTAAATATAATAAATGGATAAAATGCTTGTTGAATAAATCAATGAATGAATGTTATATGAATCTGAAGAAGGGATGAAACCAAATAGATTAAATAAGAGTAGAGTAATAACAGTAAGTTATTGACCCAAATAGAATGATTTCAGTGGAAGAAGAAGAAGAAAAAAAAGGAGGTGCCTTGGCCTTTTCCCAGTACCACTTAGACAAGACCACTGCACAGTGAAGAAGTATCAATCCAGAAGCCCATGATCATGATTTATTTTGAAAATTGGTAGGTAAGGGAAGGAATTTATTGTCTTTTTTCTGTTCTAACTGTAATACAAGGTAACAAAAATAGTTGATAAGTGAAAACTCTTCTTGGTAAAATAATGCCAGCTAATAATGAAGAAATGACAGAAAAAGAATACTGCCATTTTTCAGTTTTAATGAAATAATGGATCTAGGCAGTAATCATCAATGGTCACTAAAATCACAAAGGAACAGCTGATAGGGAACTTTACAATGAATAAATCAGACTAAACTCACAGATCAATGTTAACATCAGAAGAAAGATAATCAGGTACTCTGTGTACCCTAAATGATTCACTCCACTTGTAAAGATTACTTTAAGAAAATAAAAACCTAAATCTAACCAAGCCTGTGATCTACCTATTTCCAGGAAGCGCACGCAGAGTTCAGATTAACTTATTCAGTGACATCCTGAGGGTAAAACTGGCAATGTGAGAAACTACATGACAACCAATTTCTTCAACTAATAAATTTGAAAGAGGAAGGAGGGAGAATCTATAGATTAAAAGAGACTTAAAAGACATATAATGAATTATATTATGTAAACTTGTCCATATACTTAACTTCAACAAACTGACTGTTAAAAAAAAATCATGAGGGGGCCTGGGATTTAGCTCAGTGGTTTCGCTGCCTGCCTTGAAGGCGCAAGGACCTGATTTCGATCCCTGTTACTAAAAATAAAATAAAATAAAATAAAATCATGAGACAATCAGGGATATCTGAGCACTAGCTGATATTTAATGATATTAAGAAACTATTGTTGAGTATTTTAGGTGTGATAATAACATTGTGGCTGTTTTTTTAAGAAAAGAGTCTGTATGGAGCTCCTACTTAAATATCTCCAGTTTAAACATGATTCTTGGATTTTCTTAAAAAATGACATGAGGTAGTGGGAAAAAGGAGTGGAAGAGAGGGAGAATAGCACACAGAAAATTGACCATGAGTTGGTGTTATGGTCTGGGTCTAGATGTCCCGCCAAAGCCTCACGTGGTGACTGAATCTAGAGTGTGTGATGCTGGGATTAAGAGTGTGTGATTACTAAACCACTACACTGATTGGTTTGACACCACCCTAATCCCAGCAGTCTGAATAAGATAAAAGGGGCAGAAAGATGCTATTAAACTCACTTGTTGCTTTTGCTACCTTGTGGGTGGCACAAACTGTTGTTCTCCTCTGAGATCCCCCTCTGCCATGTACCACTCTGCCTTGGAGCCAGCCAATTATGGTCTGAAACCTCTACAAACCGTACGACAAATAAACCCTTTCCCCTCTAACTTTGGATGTCAGGTATCTTGTCTCAGCAATGAGAAAAGTAACTAATCCAGAAATGTTGGTAACTACTGAAGCTGGGGATGGGTGGGAATTTATTACATCATTCCTTTTACCTACGAAAATGTTTTTAAAATTTTCATTATAAAGTTGTAAACATTATTTTTAAAATATTGAGTTAGCTATATGTTTGCTAAGATTGAAATATTACTAATACATTTTATTTGAAAAAAAATCAAGGTAAATTTTTCATTATGGTAAAATATGTATAAACACCAAATAAACTATTTTAATGACCTTTAAATGTATTCATATTTCAATGGCATTAAATGCATTCAAAAGTTGTGTGACCATCATCATTATACATTTGCAGAACTTTTCATCATCCCAAATAGAAACTGTACTCACTAAGCAATAACTCCCTTCCACCAGTTCTCCAGACCCTTGTAACTGCGGTTGTGCTATCTCTGACTTTACCTATTCTAAGTGCATCATATAAGTAGAATTATATGCTATCCTTTTGTGTCTGGCTCATTTCACTTAGCAGAATATTTTCTGGGCTCATCCACATTGTAATGTATATTAGAATTTCATTCTTTTTAAAGGCTGAATAATATTCTGTTGTGTGTATAGACCACATTTGAAAAATCCATTCATTTATTGATAGGCATTTGAGGTTTTTTTTTACATGTAGCTATTGTAAATAATGCTATCATGAATATTGGTGTATAAGTATCCATGAAATCCCTGCTTTCAATTATTTTTTAGTATATGTTCTGCTGAAGCAAGCATTCTGCTTTCATTTCTTTAAACTTATAACAGCAGCTGCACCATTTTACATTCCCAATGGCAACAAAGAAAAGTTCTAATTAGTCGATATACACCAGTGTTCTTCAAAGAGTAAGCATTACTTTAACAAGTAGAGTACTTTATTTACCAAAGAGTTTGTAATAGTTTTGTGAGTTTATTTCAAAGTTCTGGTTAGCTAGCTAATGTTTATTACAGAAACTACCTTATTACCTTTTTTTTTTTTTTCGGTAGTGGGGATCAAACTCGAGACTTTGCGCATGCGAGGCAGGCAGCAGAACCACTGAGCTAAATCCCTGGCCCATTACTTCATTACTTCTTTTTACAGTTTTATGTAATTATTTAAAAATTTAGATTTGGTGGGCAGGGTCTGGCTATGTAGTTCAGGCTGGCCTTGAACTCACTATGTAGCCTAGGGTGGCCTTAAACTCAAGGCAATCCTCCTGGCTCAGCCTCCCCAGTGCTGGGATTACAGTCATGTACCAACATACCCAGTTAAAAATTTAGATTTTTAAATGTACAAACCTTTACATTTTAAACAAGGAAATTCCAAGAAGAGTACAGAACTCCTGTTTACTTTTTACTCTTCACCAATTTTTACCATGTTCTGCGCTTTTTATATTCATCCTCTTTATCTGATTATACACATACCCCATGTAGTATTATTTATATACTCAGACATTTATGTGTCCATCCTCTAGATGCACATACATACATATAATATATATTTTTTATTAATTTTCCTAAATCACTTGAAAGTGAGTTACAGGTGTCATGACCCTTAATACCTCCGTTTATGTTTTCTAAGAATAAGAAGATTCTCTTATATAGTAATCACAGTACAATTAGCAAATTCAGCAAATTTAACAATGATGTAAAACTTTTATTCATTCTACATTCCATATTCCAATTTTATTAACTATCCCAATAAAGTTCTTTATAGATTTTATCACCTCTAATACAGGATCCAGTCCAAAATCACATATTGTATTTAGTTGTTGTGTCTCCAGTCTGTTATAATTTAGAACATTTCCTTAATTCTTCTTTACCTCTCATGACATTGACATTTTTGAAGGTCAACCTCATTCTTTTTCATTGCTATAATTATACACATTACTCAGTTGTAAGTAATAGAAATTGCCTCTAGGTGATTAAATTTAGAAATGGAATTTATTGAAAAGGTATTGGGGAGCCCCTATAAGTTCAATATATAAGTACATCTCAATAAATATATTTTATTGTAAACATATGTTATACATAATAATTTTATAAATGATTATGACAAATGATATTTATTGGGTACTTGTAATGTGCTGGGCACTGTCCTTATTACATTACATATATTGTTTTATTTAATACATAATCTTATGAAGTAAATTTTCTTAGACTATCTCAAATTCATTTATAAAATGAGACAACTGTGGTTTAGGGAGATTAAATGGATTGCTCAACATCATACACCTATTAAGTGGCTGAACTAATGTTCAGTGTCAAGCTCCATCTGACGCTAAAGTCTATCCTTTTTCTTCCCCATGCATCTAGTCAAGGAACAAATTTGAAAGCTCTCCTTTAAGATATTTGCTAAAAAATAAATGAAACATTATTTTTTCAATTGATATTTTATTATGAGATATATAACCTGAAAAACATCCACACTGTTTTTTTTTTTTAAAGCCTTTTCCTGTGTTTAAAAGCACTTTACAGATATGACCTAATGCTAGAGGTGCTGACCAGGAAATCCTCAGCATGCACATCAAAATGTACCCACTTGGGGGCACCCACAATGCAGCCTTTCTGCCTGTTTTCCTGCCTAGAAGCTTCAAACCCTGCAGAGCTGTAATTGAGCTGATGAGTTCTGTCTGCTCTACAGGTCTCAGACAGCCAGATCTAATATCTCTAAGAACAGCTCCCCTTTATCTCTGAGTCTGGGGAATATCTTAGTTTGTTGCCCATACAATAAACTATTATGTGCTGTGTAAAACATTAATAATTAGTACCTTTGCTACAGGCCAAATGTGCTAGATATATTATTAGGAATTAATGACCAAGAACTAAAAATGATTTGCTGATTTAAAATGATATACTTGCCCAGAAGATATTTTTGACTTATTTTATGTCAAAATAAGGGACATAATAATTCACCAGTGGAGGAAAGTATGTGCCATAAACTCAAGGTAAGTGTTTTAAATTGCCTTTGCATTGCACTCTCACCTGAAGCATGCTGTCTGACATGCATGCATGGTGTTGGTCCACAGAGCAAGGGAGGGTTCTGAGGGTGTTGTTGCTCATGTCACGTCTAGGTCAGTCATTTGGTCTTCAGCTCCACCTGATAGCAGAGATTCTTCTGAAATATAACAATGTCAAAGATGCCACTGAGAAGGGTTATTATTCTAGAACACAAGAAGAGAAAATGTGAAAAATAAAATTGTCCTGGATGTAGCTATCACAGTGCCTCTGCTAAAAAAGCATTTGAAAGTGACTATGCTTTCTACCATATAGCTCTGCCTTTCATATGACTGATTGGACCAGTGGGACCAAAATATAGATTAGAGAGCAGCTCATTGGGTGGCCTGATTAACATGGCTCTATTCAGAGAGCGATAAGCTGGACCAATAATCTCCTCGCTCATGACATCTGACTTGGGAAACATAATGAGGTGGGTAATATTAGGAACTGACCTGAAACAATGTATAAAGGGGCTGGTATTATAGAGTAGAGGCCAAGAGCAAAGTCAGGTTGTGAGGAAATCAAGCTTTGAAGATGTGACAATGAGTAAGTAGAAACTATAAGGGGAAAAAAGCTAGGGAAGAAGATAAATCCAGACTTTAGTGGGAGGAATACCAAGAAAGAAAATGAAGAGAGCAGAGACAGGAAGAGGATGAACTGTATTTCTAGTGGAGCACTTGTGAGAAGATTCACCTCTTGTTTTTAAGGGTACTTATGAGTATTATGCAGTCCCAGTTTTGGTTCTAGCTCTGGTCCCTGCTCATTGACTGCTGTGAGATCCTAGTTTCTATCCTAAGTCTTATATAAGCAGCCATTATTTGTGGAAAGTTGAGTAACTATGTATCTGGTCCCTCCCAACCAAAGTAACTGAAGAAGTAATATAAGGAAATAATATTGCATCCTGTTTCCAGAGTCTTTTTAAGTGAATTATGGTGCCTGTCTGTAATCCCAGAACTCTGGGCGGCTGAGGCAGGAGGATCACAAGTTTGAGACCAGCCCAGGCAATTTAATGACTTAATGAGACCCTGTTTCAAAATAACAAAGAAATATAGGGCTGGGGAATGTAGTCCAGTGCAAAGGCCCTGGGTTCAATCCCCAGTACCCAAAAAGTTATGATACACATAACATACAATTTGTCACTTTAACCATTTAAATGTATAGTTCACTGGAGTTATGTACATTCACAAAGTCACACAGGTACCACCAATATCTATGTCTGTAATTTTCTCATTTTCCCAAACTGAACCTCTATACCCATTAAACAATTAACTCCTAGCTCCCTGTAGCCTTTGGTAATCACCATTTTACTTTTGGTCTCCATGATTTTACATAGTCCTTTTTGAACGAGTAATATATTGAATGGCTATGATTTATTTATACAGCAAGCCTGTAGGTGACAAAGTCACTGTCCAGAGTTTTAGGGGGACTGGAATTATACCAAATAGCCTAGAAAGTGTAGTCTAAGTACGTATTATGTGGAATCAGTCAACTTCACAAGTAATATGCACCAACAGGAAAACAAATTTGAATGGGAGGTCCATGGGAGTCTGATGTTGGCCAATGGTCTTCTGCCATGTTCTAGCAAAGGGGTTGGTATATTCAGAAGGACAATTCCTGGATGTATGAAATAAAATGATCCTTATCTATGGAGGGAAGATTTAAACCTGGGAAGCAAGGGAGCCAAAGAAACTATGGGTTAAGTTCTGCCATCTCTATGGACATATGTCTAAAGAGGATTATTACAACAATTTGACTCCTGAAGTTTGCACTTTGGAAATATCCTCCTAAGGCTCTTTGAACTGTCATACAATATATGAATGGCCAAAAGCAAATGAGGGACAACAATCTATATATTATTGCCAATGATCTTCCTGGGTCTTTCACATGGGTCCATGAGGACATGAGAGTAAACTTAAGCTTTATAGGGTGAAGGTATGGGGGATTGACTTGAATCAAGTCACAAAATTCAAATTAAGGTGTCAGTTAAGGTGAACTGGGATCTTGCAGCAAGTTTCTCTGAGCAGTGACTATGTTTGTGATAATCAGCGGTTGATACTATTTTGGCTCAGGTCAAATCAGGACCTCAGACAGCTTGTGGGAATCTGAAACATGGTCCAGATCTTGAGAAAATACATAGACCAGAACTAGATGGATTGGTAGAATCCCAGCCAAGGATCTCTATATTCAAGGCAAGGACTGACCTTTTCTGATCCAGAGCTAGTGTCAAAAGCCCAGGCTATAGACTGAATTCCTAGGACACAGCTTAGGTAGAAGATTTGTTCTTTCCGGACAAGGTTGATGAAAGGAGCACCTAACACATAGCCACGCTTAGTTTTCTTTACCAGCTGGGAGGAAGAAAGCTGGATGGCTGACCACGTTAACTTTCTGTTGCCTGGCTGATCAGGCAGGAACAGACAGTGGGACATTCAGTGTCTTCCTGTAGGATTTCGGGCAGTCCCATGGTTTTATTGATGAATTCCCTTTTTAGATCTTTCCAAGTAAGAATAGTGGATATTACCTGAGGCAGCTTGACTTCCCTCTGCTTAACTCTGCTTCTGTCGCCTTCCTTTCACAAGTGCTTGTCTCAAGGGTACTGCTTAAGAAACACCCATGCCATGGACCTCAGTTTATGTTTTGGCACTCAGTTTGTTCTTAAGAACTAAGGTTCTTATTATGCACAAGTCCCTGTTCTCCTGACCTGTCTTATGCCTAGAGATGCCCAGGGGACCTGGCTTTATGCTGACTTTGCTCTCAATATGGGTGCTATTGCTGTTTTGGTTAGGGCCATCTTGTGTATCCAGGATATTTAGCAACATTGGCTAAATTCTGGTAGTATTCTGTAACACCTAATAGCCTGTGGTGCCACCCTCAATTAAAAACCACCGTGTCAGCTTTTCTAATTAGGGACTGGGAGTACTGTGCTAAATCCAGCCTGAAGCCTTGTTGACAAAGTTGATGATGCTTAGCAACTTCCTTGGACTTGGCTTTGACCTGTACTGTCCATTAAAATGGTTGAGTGTCCATTTCTTTAGAAGATTCATCTATCATGAGGTCAGGGGAGATACAGGTGAGGGAAAGAGGGCATGAGCTAGCAATAGGTCCACTCAATAACATCATAAAATGTAACTGCTATTAATAAGAATAGTGAACAATCACTCACAGTTTGCTATGCTTCCATACCTGAATTCGCTTAATTTTCACAAGCTTATGAAATAGGCACTATCATTTTTCCATTTTATTGGTAGGGAAAAATGAGGCACAGCACAATTAAGTTACTTTCCTAAGGTCGCATAGCTGGTAAATGACCTAATTGAATTAGGAAGCTAATTCCAGTCACTTCTCACCTCACATTGTTTCTTACCAATGTTAAGTTGAACCTTAACTATGTCAATAGCATCACAAAAGGCCATAATGACTATATTATGATAGATTAGTTGATGAAACTGAAAGAAAATTTGTTAAATTTCATTTTGGAGCAGTGTGAAGAAGAAGAGGCAAGAACCTCCTGGACCTGTTAAAGCTGGGTGTCACTGCATCCCCACATCCAGTGCCCGTGTCCTGCTACCATTGCCACCACACCCAAGAGAAAGGTGGAAGATCGAGATGCTAAAGGAGACAAAGCCAAGTTGAAGAACAAACCACAGATACCATATATAAGATTGTTTGCTAAACCCGATCCTTCAAAGCAGAGTCCCTACTAAGCAGGCCCCTACAAAGAAGGCAGAGAAGGTTCCCAAAGGGAAAAAAGGAAAGGCTGATGTAGGCAAGGATGGGATAATCCTGCAGCAAATGGAGAGGCCAGAACAGACCAGGCACAGAAAACAGAAGGTACTGGAGATGCCAAGTGAAGAATGTACATTTTTGCTAACTGCATGCTTCTGGTGACTGTACAGTTTGAAATACTATTTTTATCAAGTTTTATAAAAAGGCAGAATTTTGTTTTACATTTTTAAAAGCTATTCTGTTATACACAGAACAGTTTATTTATTTTTGTTGTTTTTTTTGTTTTTAGTGGGGAGGAGCTGTTCAACGTGAGGAAATTTCCTCTTGGCTCCCAGGAGGAGGGATTTCCTGCTGTTGCCACATGTGGCCACCTTGGCACAAATGCCTCGTGGTATGGGAAAACAAATTCATTTTTATGTCCTCCTCTCCTTCTTTGCCATCAACGTAAACTTAACTGCCTTAAACCAAGAGATGTATTAGGATCTGATCCCCAAAACTTGGTGTTACCAGAATGTCAGGTAAATTGGACTTGCCAGTGATATTGAGATGGTGTCCCACAAGAGCAATGGTTCCTTTTTTTGTGGATCTTCAGACTGATAATTCTGCCATGTTGATTTCACAGTGGACCCTTGAGTTATGACTGGCCTGACATACGAACAACTTGGGTTATGACCGGAACTTTAGTTTTAACTTACAACCAAAGTCTGCTGGCTGCTTGTGCTTCTAGAGGGTCTCAGATACAGATTTAACCCTTAAAGAGAAGGAACATTACAACATCCTTCCCTGTGTGGAGTTAACTGAGAAATCCTGGGCCAATGTCTCTCTAAGGACACTAAGATCTGCCTGTATACAGGAGAGAGACTTTGAAGGCTGGGTAGAGGAGATCGAGCCTTCAGTTGACCAACTTGAGTTACAACCAGCCCTCTTGAGTGAATTGAGTTCGTAAATCAAGGGTCCACTGCATTTCACAAAAGTCAGGGTTGGTTTGTGAAAAATTGTTAAACAATGTGCTAAATGTGAAGTGCCGACCCTCATTCTAAACTTTCCCTGTTAAGAGCATCAAATGAAGTCTTCATTGGATTTTATAGTGGCTTTCTAATTTTTTGGTAGTCCATACAACAAAGGAGTTTGAAAGTTGTTATATGAGTACTCCCAGAGTCTTTCCTGGAAGCTACCATTGCCCTGATTCCAAAACCATACAAGGATCCAACCAAAATAGAGAACTATAGACCAATCTCTGTAACAAATATAGATAAAAAAACTCAACAAGATACTGCCAAACAGAATGCAACTAATCTTCAAAAGTGTCTTATATCATGACCAAATAGGCTTCATCCCAGGGATGTAAGAATGGCTTAACATACACAAATCAATAAATGTCACATAAATGTAAAAACATAAATATAAACAATAAATATTGCACGAATCAAAGCAAGGATCAAAATCACATGATCATCTCAATAGATGGAGAAAAAGCCTTTGACAGAATCCAAAATCCTTTCATGATGAAAACACTGAAGAAAATAGGTGTAGAAGGACCTTATCTAAAACTGATAAAAGCCATTCATGACAAACCTACTGCCAACATCATATTAAAGATGTCCACCATCACCACTCATGTTCAACATAGTACTTGAAACATTAGTAAGAGCAATTAGGCAAGAATAAGAAATAAAAGGGATATATATGTATATACAAGGAAGAAGTCACATCATTAGTTGGAGATGGCATGATTCTCTACATAGATGACCCCAAAAATCCACCAAAAGATTCTTAGAATTAATAACCAAATTCAGTAATGTAGCAGGATACAAAATGAACACAAAAATCAATAGCATTTCTGTAAACTAATAGTGAACCCACTGAGAAAGATGTTAGAAAAAACTACTCACAATAACCCCAAGAAAAATTACTTAGGTATTAACCTAAGGAAATGAAAGATCTCTACAACAAAAACCATAGTATTCTGAAAAAGAAAATAAAGAAGGGCATTAGAAGATGGAAAGATGACCCCTATTCCTGAATAGGCTGAATCAATATAGCCAAAATGGCCATACTTCCAAAATTGATATACAGATTTAATGTAATCCCAATCAAAATGCCAATAGCATTTTTCACACAACTAGAGAAAACATTCCTAAAATTCATATGGAGCCAGAAGAACCCAGAACAGCAAAGGCAATCCTGGCTAACAAGAGAAAAGCAAGAGTCATTATCCCAGACTTGAAATTATATTACAAAGCTACAGTGATAAAAACAGCATGGTACTGGCACAAAAACAGACATGAGACTAAGTGGAACAGAATAGAGGATGCAAAAACAATCTCAAGCACATTCAATTTTTTGATCTTTGACAAAGAAACCAAAAACATACACTGGAGGAAAGACAGCCTGTTTAATAAATCGTGTTGAGAAAATTGGATATTCACATACAGAAGATTGTATTTAGACACATATATCTCACCATGTATTAAATTAAAGGAAAAATGGATCAAAGAACTGAATGTTACAACACTTAACCTGCTAGAAGATTAAATAGGAAAAATTCTTGAAGTCATAGGCATAGGCAAGGGCTTTCTGACTTTCCCATTGTACAGGAAATAGTGCTGAGAATCAACAAATGGGGCCATATCAAATAAAAAGTTTCTGTACAGCAACAGAAACAACCAATGGAGTGAAAAGAAAACTCATAGAATGGGAAAACATTTTGTCAGGTAGTGCTCAGACAGAGGACTAATATCTAGAATACATAAAGAATGAAAAAAAAATAGACCCCTTAAAATAAAAATGGGTAAGTGAAGTGAATAGGCATTTCACAGAAGTATAAATTGTTAATAAATACATGAAAAAATGCTTGACGTCTTTGACCATTAGAGAAATGAAAGTTAAAACAATACTGAGATTCCATCTTACCCTCAAAAGAATGGCCATCAACAAGAAATCAAACAATAACAAATGCTAGAAAGGCTGCAGGGAAAAAGGAATCCTTTTACACTTTTGGTGAAAATGTAACATAGTATAACCACTATGGAGACTCCTCTAAAAACTTAAACTAGAAATTCCTTTTGACCCAGAGATTCCCATTCTAGGTAACTTCTTGAAAGAGTTAAAGACATCATATCACAGTGATACATGCATACCCAAATTTATAGCAGCACAATTCATAATAGCTAAATCTTGGAAGCAGCCAATATGTCCATCAACAGATGAATGGATAAAGAAAATGTGGTATTTACACACAATGGAGTACTACTCTGCCTTAAAGAGAAACTTGAGTCATTTGTAGGAAAATGGATACACCTCAAGACTGTAATGTTAAGTGAAACAAATCAGGCACACAAGCTTAAATATCACATGGTTTCTCTTCTATAAGAAATCCAAATTATAAATAAAGAGCAAAATAAAAGATAGATAATGGGAAGAAGGGAGATAGGACTTTCTCAAATGGGAAGGGGATAGAAAGATGGGTGGAGGGAGGAGGAAGAGCAGGGAAAGGGGATGAAAAAAGGAATTAAGTTGTGTTCTGTGCATGTTACCAATTCCGCACAAGAAATACAAACATTATTTACTGCTAACATGTATTGATAAAAAATAAGGTAAATATAAATGTAAATAAAAAGAAATTTCATTATCCATAAAAATCATATTAAGATCTCATCTGTGTATCTAAATCTTATGTTATCAAACCTTTCCAGTAGTGAATTCGTTGTGTGAGATTCTGATCCTTGCCCTCCATGTGGCCAGGTGGTCAGCAGCCACTGCTATTTGTCCCATGGGATGCGTAAGTACTGTACCATTTCTACATGTGCTTTGATGTAAAGTAGGATGGGAAAACCTAGCAAATTATTTCTAGTTTCCTGTTCTTGCCTTCTTAGTTAACTACTTACTAATACTAAATATACTGGATAACATTGTGGCTTAAAGAACCTTTAAAGTTTTAAAAAATTATCTTTGTTTAGATTGTTTGAAGTTTAATTTTCTGACATCAGATCTCATCCAGGCTGGGAAGAAGATGAAAGTCAGAGTCTGGGAGACACGAGGAGTGGGAAACCAGTAGAATAGGGGCTTACATCAGAAGAGTCTCATTCAGTGAGATTAAAAAGTACTGTACACTGAAATCAGAAGCAAACTTAAATATGGTGCTGTTAAAAAGGTGAGCTTCAAGGAAATGACTCATAGAATACACAGACAGGATTTCACTGAAAGCCAAGAAATATGTTTCATGGTATCTAAGAGCTTAAAATAAAGTGATCCATCAATCTGAGACCTATACATAGACTCATAAATATTTTCTTGCATTTATAAAGGTCTCAAGCATTTCTCCTAGAAGCAAGCTTGTGATAGTATTCTGATTAGTTCAAACAGTGCTTTGCAAACTTTGGTGCACATTAAAATCTCCCGAGGAGATTCTAAAATAATATTCAGGTTCCATGTTATATCGATTAAATCAGGATCTCTGGAGTTGAGATAAAGGCATTAGTATTTGAAATTTTTCTCAAGTAATTCTAATTTGGGGAACTAGTGGTTTAGGACAATGTTCCTCAAAAGTTAGTTGCATTAGAATCACCTGGTGGGCTTGTTAAATCATGCATTGCTGGGCTCTACCCAGTTTCTGATTCAGTAAGCTGAGGTATGTGTGGGAGGTGGGCTGAAAATTTGCATTTCTAGTGATTTCCCAGCCCATGCTTGCACAACTCATCCAGGAAATCAAACCTTGAGAACCACTTATGTGCAGAATTATTTACATATTTATTAATGCCATTTGAAGTCGTGAAAGTCATAAATTTTTGCCAGGCAGCCTAAGTAGATGCAACATCCTTGGAAAGGAATCTAACCACGGTTGTGAACTCATTGCACACACTGATTTTCTGGCAGGGCTACATTCAGGCCCATCTGTTAGGCTGGCAGCATGCCCAAAAAGGATATGCTCTGCCAATTTCAGCAGGGCATAGGTGATAACCAAACATGGTTTTAGAAGGGTGGCTTTCATCGCACAGCAAGCACCATTTCTTGGGCCAGGCAATTCTGATGTTTGCAAACAGCTTCAGTCTGAGACCACATGCTTCCTTACATCTGTAGATACTTAAGGACATGATTAAAAAATAAATAATCAACAAATGGTTGATTATATTTCTCCTTCAATTTGTCATAGTGTTGTAATTTGATATGTAGAGAAGCACTCTCTCTTCCGTGAGCTGGAAGCCATTCTAAAGGGCTATACACGTGGAATGCTTTGGAAGCTTCAAGATTTGGGTCAGCTGCATTTGTTCCTTTGAATGTGTTGTTAGATTTTATTTTATTTTTTGCTTTCTTTTCCCTTACTCAGGCTTTTTCTCTGTCTCTGTTTTCTCTTTATCACCAGTAATCTGAAGTCTTCTCTGATTTGTCTTTAAAACTATGGTTATATTAGTTTTCAGGGCAGTTTTAGGTTCATAGCAAAATGTAGGAGAAGATACAGAGATTTTCCACATATCGCTTGTCCCACATTTGCATAGCCTCCTCTGCTATCATCAGAACCCATCACAGTGGTATATATGCTGCAACAGATAAGTCTGCACTGATACAATAAATACACCTATTGTTTACTTTAGGGTACACTTTGGCATTATCGTATGAGTTTGGACAAATGTATAATAACATATGCTTACTATTATGGTATCATCATACACAGTAGTTTCACTACCCTAAAAAATCACCCCTCCTTCCCTATCCTTTACAACCACTGATCTTTCTGCTGTCTCCAAGGTTTTATTTATTTATTTTTGTACCGGGGATCGAACTCGGGACCTTGCACCTGCAAGGCAGGCAGCAGAACCACTGAGCTAAATTCCCAGCTGTCTCCAAGGTTTTACATTTTCCATAATACCATATAGTTGAAATCATATAGTACGTAGCCTTTTCAGGTGGCTTTCACTTATTTATAATGCACTTAAGTTTCCTTCAAATCTTTTCATGCCATGGTAGCTCATTTCTTTTTAGCATTGAGTAATATTCCATTGTTTGGATGTACCTGGTGGGACCACAGTTTATGGATCCATTCATCTACTGAAAGATGTCTTGTTTGTTTGTTTTTGGTGCCTGGGATCAAACTCAAGACCTTGTGCTTGCCAGGCAGGCTCAGTGCCAGGGATGTCTTGTTTGTTTCTAAGTTTAGCAATAAAGGTGTTATAAACACCCATGTGCAGAGGTTTGTGAGGGCACACATTTTCAGTGGCTTTGCGTAAATACCAAGGAGCGTGATTGCTGGATTGTGTAGTTTTGTAAGTTCTCTCCAACTATCTTCCAAAGCGGCTGTCCCATTTTGCATTCCTACCAGCCATGGATGAGAGGTCCTGTTGCTCCATAACCTCACCAGCATTTTGTGTTTTGTTGTTTGTGTTCTGCATTTCTAATAGGTGTATAGTGGTTACCTCATTGTTGTCCTAATTTACATTTTTTTGATGACATATAATATGGAGTATCTTTTCATGTGCTTATCCAGAAAATGGAACATCATTCAGCACATTCATGTTCATGTCACTGACTGGCATCTTTCAAGTTTCTTATGTGATGAGCTGGAACATAGAAGTCTCGTTTGACTTTTGAAATGCAAAAGACCCAAAGATTACACAAAAAGACTCTTAGAATTGACAAATTTAGCAAAGTAGTAGGATATAAAAATCAACATTAAAAAATTCATAGCTTTTTTATATACCAATAAGAGACTAGCTGAGAAAAGAAATAGGGAAAATGATTCCATTTACAATAGCCTAAAAAAATAACCTTAGGGATCAATCTAACCAAAGAGGTGAAAGACCTCTATAAATAATAAAAATTTCAGAACACTGAAGAAAGAAGTTGAAAAAGACACTGGAAGATGGGAAGACCTTCCATATTCATGAACTGGTAAAATTAATATTGTTAAAATGGTTATCTACCAAATGCAATTAACATCCAAATACCAATGACATTCTTCACAGAACTAGAAAAAAAATCCTAAAATTCATATGGAAACACAAAAGACCCAGAATAGAAAAAATAATACTAAACAAGAGCAAGGCTAGAATATTACAAGAGCAAATTTCACATCGTATTACAAAGCCATAGAAACAAAACTAGCTTGGTATTGGGACAAAAATAGATATATAGACCAATGGAACAGATTAGAGGACACAGAAACCCACACAACTGCAGACACCTGATTCTGGACAAAGGGGCCAAAAAAAATGCACACTAGAAAAAGACAGCTTCTCTAACAAATGGTACAGGGAAAACTGGATGTGTCCTTGTAGAAGGTGGAAACTAGGTCTTGCTTGCCCTGTACAAAAATCAATTCAAGATGGATTCAAGATCTAGGAAGAAGATCTGAGACTTTGAAATTACTAAAAGAAAATGCAGGGGAAACAATCGGAAAAAGTTTTGAAGTTAAATTTTAAAACTTTTTATAATTAAATGCTTTTATTACTACAAATTATTTATCATGAGCAGTTTTTTAAAATGTCAGAATTGCAGCTATACAAAGCAGGATTTGGGGAATTAACCTATGGACTCATGTATCATGTACCATGTCCTTTCATAAAACATGAGTGCTGCACACAGCTTAGAAAAGGCAAAGGGCTTGGGAAGGAAATCTTTTCAAAAGTTGGGAATCATCTATGCAGATGAGTTTCATGTGCAGGAATCAAGATAAGAGAAGAGTACTGTAGTATAGGTAACCTTTTCATATACTTCCCAGTTGGGATATTATGCAGTTCATAGATTAAATTACTATACCATTGCAATTTGGGGTAACATTCCCTTAGAACAATTTTTAATTACAGTTGCCTTTCTGCATCCTTGGGTTCAACACAGAGAATTCAACCAACTCAAGATTGAAAATATTTGGAAAAACCTTGCATCTATCCTGAACATTTTCATACTTTTTCTTGTTCTTATTCCTTAAATGATACAGTATAGCAACTACTTACATAACATTTATATTGTGTTAGGTATTACAAATCATCCAAAGATTATTTAAAGTACATAGAAGAGGGCTGAGGAGGTAGGTCACTGGTAGAGTAAGCTTCCCTAGCATGTGCAAGGTTCTCAGTTCGATCCTAGCACACACACACCCACTCCTCCCAAAAGGTAAAAGTATATGGGAGGATGTGGTTAGGTTATATGTAAAAAACTATGTCATTTATACAAGAGATTTAGTTGTCCTTGGATTCTGATATTTGTAAGGAATTTTGGAACCAATTCTTCATGGATACCAACAGATGACTATACATAAATAAATCTACCTTCACATAGGAAAAAAAAGCAATTTCACCAAATATCTAAACCATCAACTTAAAATTCTAAATTTTATGTAGAATTCAAGTAAAACTTTAGAAGTTTCAAAAGGTGGAAGTTATTTGATAGTGAAGTTGCAATGTCTGAAAGCTAATGAATGGCTTTAAAAATGGTTTTATTGGGGTATGATGGACATATAATAAATGATACATCTTTAGTATGTAATCTGATAGGTTGTTTTTATTTTTTGCATCCTTTGGAGGGTTTTTGGTACCAGGGATCAAACTCAGGACCTTGCTCTTGTGAGGCAGGTGGCAGAAACACTGAGCTAAATCCCCTGCCCTTGACCGATAGGTTTTGACATAAGTATATACCTGAATCCATCAGCACAAGCAAGACATCTATAATTCCCAAAAAATTTTTCTTTCTTTTTAAATTTTCCTTAGGGTGTGTGTGTGTGTGTGTGTGTGTGTGTGTGTGTGTGTGTGTGTGTGTGTGTGTTGCTGGGGATTGAACCTAGAGGCTCATGCATGCTTGACTAGGGCTTTAACCCTAGTTGGCTTTTTAATCTCTAATTTCAAACAGTCTTCAGGTAAAGTGTGTTTTAGGCTTGGAGTAAGACAACATAGATCTCAGGAAGTAGAATGCTGATCATGAAGAAGTGTAAATAGGACTCTGTGGCAGCCAGGGAACTAACAGACAATCACCTTTACTTACAATTTCAGACTCCGTATCAGCTCTTTGAGTTGTAAACAGAGGAAATGTTTCCTGATCAATTTATGGAAAAGAGAAATTTGCTGGAAGGTTAGGAACTAGCTCATGGAAACAAATAAAAAATGTGATCAACCCAGGCTCCATTGGGCAATATTAGAGACTGAGGCAAAATGAAAAAATCAGTAATGTTGACCTTGTCTTTGAAGTTGTGGTATTTGGTTCATCATGGATTTTTGCATTATTTGTTATTTTTTAAAGTATTGTATTAAAATATTATTAACTCAATTACTGAGTTTTTTGGAGCCCTCTTAAACTTTGCATTCCAAGTGAATGTCTTATTTGTCTCAATCCCTCACTCTGGTCCTGGTCTTGGCTCTGCTGGATAAAACCTGGGGCAGCTCTGTGCTCTAAGTAGGAGGAAATAGTATATACTCTCCTTGGGATATGTGAGTTTTAATCAGCTCTCACTGCTTTGAATTTCATTGCTCAAGATTCAGATTTCAGGAGGCCAGGTGCCGGTTGGCCTGGTTTGGGTCCCAGGCCCTGCTCTGCTCTTGCTGATCCATAAAAGTGGGGTCATCTTGCTTTGATAGTTTTACCAGAACTGCTGTTTTCTAAAGCAGATGGAGAAGATGCTTATTAGGTGGAAATGGCAGATGTCAATTACAGGTTACAGAAAAGAAAAATAAAAGAGGTGTAATTTATCCATCAAAATCCAATCTTTGCCTTAAGTCAATGAGAAAATGTCTGAAGAAAGTCTATTATGCCTATTATTTGCCTTCCTTTTGGTGTTCACATGTTGATCACTTGCTCCTTCTTCGATGAGCTTTCTGTGTGTCAAGGAGGTAGAGTTCTCCTGCTATGGCTTCCCTTGCTCAGTGCCCTCCCTGGCTCCTCGCCCTCTGTCCTCTCTTTAAATGTCCATTCTCTGCTTTTCATCCTTGGCCCTGTTCCCTTTTCATTGCACTCCTCTCTGAAAAGTCTCATTCATATATCTAGCTTCTTCTCTACCTTATTAATATATATTAATAAGGTAAGAGCACAGACATTTTTCCTGAGTGTGTGACTCATGTACTCTCAACCTCTCTCTCTCTCTCTCTCTCTCTCTCTCTCTCTCTCTCAACAGGGTCTCACTATGTAGCCCAGGCTGGCCTTGAGCTCACTATGTAGCCCAGGCTGGCCTCGGACTCTCTGCCTCGGTCTCCTAGTGCTAGGATTATAGGTATGCCCCACCACACCAGGCTTTTAAAATTTTTTAAAAATTTGTGTTTACCAATGGTCCCAGCATGTATTCAGTGAGTCTACAATATTGGAGTCATTGTAGATTTCCTCACTATCTCTAATTAATTCTCATATATGTAATTTTCCTTCATGAACATGGTTTCCTCATTTTTCTTAGTCCAAGTACCTGTCATCACTTGTCTGAATAATATCCAGTAGTGGGACAAAGGGATGGGGAAAAGTTGATCAATGGATACTAAGTTACAATTAGAGGCAAGAAATTCTAGTATACTATTGTGCAGTAAGTTGACTATAGATAACAACTATATACTGTACATTTTCAAAAGCCAGAAAGATTTTGAGTGTTTTCACCATAAAGAAATGATAAATATTTCAGGATAGATATTCTGAGCCTGATTTAAACATTACACAATATATATGAGGTATGACAAAAATATGGTGAATATTAAAATTAGAAATAATTTATTGCACACATTGCTATTAATTCCTTTCAAAATACTTTCCCTTGCTTCACACACACTTATCCCAATGTTCTTGCCACTTTTCTGAAGCTGTTCTGGATGTCCTCTTTTGTGTCTTTTCATCGCTGCCTTGATGTCCTAAATCAATTCAATAGCTTACCTTTCATGGTCAGTTTGACTTTTGGGTAGAGCCTGAAGTCACATAGTGCTAGATCTGGTGAATTAGGTGGATGAGGACACACAGTAATGTTTTTAAGTACTTTCCTTTTCCTTAGGTTATAGTCAGCAGCAACATTCACTGCATTTTTGATCATACTTTAAAAGGTTATCACAAAAGAGGACTTCCAGAACTGCTTCAGAAGTGGCAAGATTGATGAGATAAGTGTGTTTGAAACAAGGGAGAATATTTTGAGAGGGACTACTGGCAATGTGTCTTTTGCTTTAATCATTTTTCCCTAATTTAAACACTCATAATATGTATATGTATATATATATAAAATATATATATATATATATATATATTTTTGGTACTGGGGATCGAACTTGGGTCCTTCTGCTTGCGAGGAAGGCGGTGGAACCACTGAGCTAAATCCCCGGCCCCCATAGTATATATTTTGATCACCTGTTTACATGCATCAAACATTACATGACACTTCATTAATATGTACTGTTTTTGTTTTTGTATATCAGCTTAAAGATCAATTTAATTTAAATAAAAAAGAAAAACAACAAAAGTGCAGTTAACAAAAGAAAAAAGGATAAATTGGACTTCATCAAGATGAAAAACTTTTGTGTTTCTAAAGGCACTATCAGAAAGTGAAAAGTCGACCCACAGAATGAAAGAACATATTTCAAAATCATACATAAAATAAGAGTCTAGAACATATAAAAATTTTTTGCAATTGAAGAGTGAAAAGGCAACTAGCTTAATTGAAAAAAAGCAAAAGATTTGAATAGACATTTCTACAAAGAAGATAAACAGATAGCCAATAAGCACATGAAAAGATGTTCACATCATTAGCTGTTAGGAAAGTGTAAATCAAAACCACAGTGAAATAGGATTTCTTGCTATGGTTTGGACAGTATACCTCAAATAGATAGTTGAAGTCCTAACCTCTGTAACTGTGAATCTGACCTTATCTGGACACAGTCTTTGAAGAAGTAATCAAGTCAAGATGAGATCACAGTGAATTAGTATGGCCCTAATTTAATATGATTAGAGGAGAAACACAGAGACATAGGGGAGAACACCATGTGGTGACAGAATCAGAGATTGGAGTAAAGCTTTCAGAAGTCAAAGGATGGTGAGGATTATTATTATTTTTTTAAGTTCTTTTATTGGTACATTTTAGGTATACAATTTGTTTACATTTATCATTGGGTGTTTGTACCTGTACCTGTTATATCTTGGTTCTTATTTTTTTCCCCATTACCTGTGTGCCCTTCACCCTCTCCACCCTTCCCTATTTAAACATCATTTCCATTTTTTTTCTTTTTTCATAGTTTTTCCTTTCCCTCTTTTTCTTTCCCCTTCCCCTCCCTTCACCCCTTCGTCTTTGGACCTTTTTTCCTATTTAAAATTATCAATTATTCATTTTAATGATTTTAACCCTTGTTTACACTATCACTTTCTCACACTAGAGAAACTATTCGATATTTACATGTGTGTCCTATTTATTTCACTTAAGAATGTGGCCTCGATATGCATCCATTTAGCTATAAATGACTCTAGTTTTTCATTCTTTATGGCTGAGTAGTACTCCATTTTATAAAAAAACCACATTTTCTTTATCCAGTTTCTAGTTGATGGGCACTTGGGCTGCTTCCAAGCTTTAGCTATTACAAACTGTGCTGCTATGAACATGGGTGCACATATATCGCTGTGGTATGATTCTTTTAATTCTTTGTGGAAGATCCCCAGCAGGGGAATAGCTGGGTCAAATGAGACCTCTAGTCCTAGTTCTTTGAGGTATCTCCATACTGATTTCCACAGTGGTTGCACCAGTCTGCACTTCCACCAGCAATGGAGAAGGGTTCCTTTCTCCCCACACCCCCGCCAGCATTTGTTATTGGTTGATTTCTTGATAGCAGCCATTCTTTGTGGGGTGAGGTGGAATCCCAGTGTTGTTTTCAACTGCATCTCTTGAATGACCAGTGATGTTGAACATTTTTTCATATATTTGTTTGTTGCTTTTACTTCTTTGTCTGAGAAATGTCTGTTCATTTCGGATGCCCATTTTTGAATTGAGTCTTTGAATTTGGGGGGGTTCTAATTTTTTTCAATTCTTTATATATTCTAGATAGCAGTCCTTTGTCTGAGGTACAGCTGCTAAAATTTTTTTTCCATATTGTAGGTTGTCTGTTAGCTCTGTTGGTGGTTTCTTTTGCAGTGCAGAAGCTCTTCAGGGGAAGGGCAGCTGGAACCTGCAGTACAACCCTGCAGAGTTCAACCCTACAAGAGGACAGAGAGCTCAACTTGGGACTTGGTGAGGATTACTGATGACACAAGGAACTAACAGAAAGCCATGGAACAGGTTTACCCTAGAGACTTCAGGAGCACTGTCCTGCTGATATCTTGACTTCAGTCTTTTAGCCCCAGAACTGTGGAGAGTAAATTCCTGTTGTTTTAAGCCACATAAAGTTGTTACAGTGGCCCTAGGAAGTTACTACATCATTTCTTATCCACTATGAAGTGTGATCACAATATATGGTGAACATGTAACTTAAAAAATTGATTACAGTATAAGACACATTGCCATTAATTGCCTTTAAATATTCTCCCTCACTTTGAACATATGCATCCCATTTTTCTTACTACTTACAGAAGCAGTTCTGGAAGCACTCTTTTGTGAGTCTTTACAAGGTATGATAAAAAAATGTGGTAAATGTTGCTGCTGAGCATCATCTGAGGGAAAGCAGGCTTGTAAAAACATTGTGGTGTGTCCTCGCCCACCTTATTCCTTGTATCTGGCACCATATGACTTCTGGTTTTTCCTCATAGTCAAGATGACCATGAAATGTAAATGTTTTGAATGAATCCAGGACATTGAATAGCACAAGTGAAGATACAAAAGAGGACTTCCAGGACTTCTCAAGAAAATTCCAAGAGTAATAGGACAAGCCTGATCAATGTAAGTTGGAATATTTTGAGGGGGATTAATAGCAATGTGTCTTTTGCTGTAACAAATTTACAAAAATTTAAACATTCACTGTAGTTTTCAATCATACCACATACAATGCCTATAAAACAAAAAGATAGATAATAATAAATGAACAAATGCTTGTGACTATACAAAGAAATTAGACCTCTAATTCATAGCTGATGGAAACATAAAATGGTACAGCCACTTTGGAGAACAGTTTGACAATTCCTCAAGAATAAATATAGAATTATCATATCACCCAGAAATTCTAACTATATCCAAGAGAGATGAAAATGCATGTCTACACAAAAACTTGAACACAGATGTTTAAACAGCTTTGTTAATAATATCTATAATGTGGGAACAATGTGGATGTCTATTTCAGGTGCAATGCTAATCGAAATATGGTGTATCTATACAATGGAATATTATTTGGCAATAAGAAGGAGAGAAGTACTGATCTGTGCTACAGCATGAATGAACCTTGAAAATAGTATGCTGAATGAAAGAACATAGTCAAAAATATTATATACTGTGTGAGTCTTTTAATATAAAATGTCCAGCACAGCAAATCTGTGGGGGAAGAAAGTAAATTAGAGGTTGCTTAGGGCTGGGGGTGGAGGGCAGGGAGGTAAGTGCTAATGGCTGTGAGATTATATGAGGGTAGTGAAAATGTTCTAAAAATTAGTGATGATGGTTGTACAACTCTGAATATACTAAGAACCACTGAAATGTACACTTTAAGTGGGTGAATTTTATCCCTATAAAGCTTCTAAAAAATAAGAGTCCATTTTTCGGTAGGTGCTTCTCATTTTAGCTCTGGTGAACTCACTCTACTATTTTTCACCTCTGAGATTTTGTACATGCTGCACCTGGAATATTCTTCCCAACTTTGTCTACCTGGATAAGTCCCATTTATTCTTCAAAACATCCCTTGCCTATCACCTATTTCTTGGTGGCTTCTGTCCTCTGGGAAAAGCACACACTTCTCTGTGCATCCTTTTTATTTGGGACTTGTGTAAACAGTGGCACATTTCTCGCTATACTTTGTTTTCTTTTTACTTCAGTCACCCCTGTAGATTGTGTTTCTCCTTGAAGACAAGGATCATATCTTACTACCTTTAAATCCATTGCCCAGCACATAGCAAGCACTTGGTAAGTACTTGCTAAGTGAATTGAACAATTTGAAGCGTATGAAACAAAGCTCAGGAGTAAACAGTAAAAGAAAGGATTATATAAAGTTCTGGTCATGAATAGCATTTTCTAATTAGACTGAGAATGGTGTAACAACATGGCATTTGGAACATCTAGGGTTATGAAAGTTCTCAAATCTATTTTTCTGTACTTTAGCTATACTTCCAAATGCCAACTAGATTGTGGCTTTCATCCCTCCTTCCCTCCTGCTTTGTATCTCCTGTCCCTTCCTTCTTTTTTCTTTCTACATCAAAATACACAAAGTTGTTTCTATTTAAAAATTTTAACTTTGCATTTTGAAATAATTTTAGGCTTATAAAAATGATGATAAAGATCAAATAATTCTTGTGTGTTTTTCACTCAGCTGTCCAAATGTTAACATCTTACAATGACCAAAACTAAGAAATATTCATACAATATTCATACTAGTAACTAACCTATTGACCTTACTAAAGTTTGACTTGTCGCATTAATGTTTTTTTCTGGTCTAGAATCATATACTGGACCAGAGTCATGCCTTCTTGAAAACTCCTGCAATTTGAATCAGTTTCTCAGTCTTTCACGACCTTGACACTTTCATGGAATGAAGGACAATTTTTTTTGAATTATCAAAAGGATTTTATTTGATATTTTCAAAGAAAATATAAAGCAAGACATATCAGTATCAAAAGCAAAACTATGATGAGGCCATAATAATTTGCGTCTGCCTTTGTCTCTTCACTAAGAGTAAATTGGGAAATTGTAGGCCAAAATCTTGCAGAACTTTGTAAGTCTGTGACTTCCATACCAATTGTGGAAGTGTTCGTGTGCCAAAGTGGGGACTGTGACTTGTTGATAGTATCTGTCAAATCTTGACAGGGTTCACAAAATGAATTTTGGAGGTATGTATAGCTAGATTTTCCTAGGAAACTGTTTACTTCATTCAGAAGTTCTGAAGACTCATGGTATTTTTGTCATCTTCTTGTGCTTTCCTGAGCTAATTCATTGTTCATCAACCCAATCAGCTTGTCTTCTTTTTGTCCTTTTCTCCAGGTTGCAAAGGACTCAGCACTTCTCTCAGTGTGGACTTTTTCTTTTAACTTATTTTGTATCTGATCAACTTGTCTTGTTGCAGCCTTTCTTGAATCAACTTTTTGATTGGTTGGAGTACAAACATTTACACTCTGTCCATTAATGGAAAATTCCAGTGGTCCTAAAGATATTCCACTTGGGTTTAGATTTTTCTTCAGCCTTTGATAGTTTGGCTTTTCATCATAAGCTAAACTATGAACACATGACAAAAACTGGGCTGTTTCACAGCAACTGCTTCCAGACCGAGTCCACTTAAGCACTGACTCAGGAAGCTCATCCAACAGGTTTGGTTTAGCAGTCTGGACAGCCACAGGGTCCTTCAGGTTCTGTTCCCAAGGAAATTTCCCACATAACCACCACAACATGCAGTAGCCAAGGATTTCCAAGTCACTTCTTCAGGACAGGGCTACTCCCTTGTGAGCATCCAAGCTAGTAAACTCTATTGTCCCATTATGGCCTTTTCTAGGATTTTCCTGATACTGTTTGTGGTTCCCATTGGGACAATATCTGTAGGAAAGTCCATAATCTGCAAGATAAACCTGATCTGGATTTTTATAACCTAAAAGTAGATTTGCTGCTTTTGTATCACCATGAACATATTCATTTTCATGTATATATTCTAGTACATCTAGCATTCGGAGACCTAGTTGTAGGACAGTTGACTTTTTAAAAGTTCCATGCTGGTCTGAGATCTTCTGTAAATCTATTCCTAATCTTTCCATTACCATAAACCTTTAAGTTCTTCCCTTGAATTCAGTCATACCAGATCCATACAACAGACGAATTCCTAAATAATCAAGTTGTTTGAGTTCTATCCACTTTTTGATACAGTCTTTTTTTGCAGCTCTCTGGTAAAATTTAAGTTCTGAAAATAATGGGCCGTTTTCTTGATATTCCACTTTTATTACATGTCTTGCATCTCTGTCTTGTTTATTTGTGGGGAAAGCTAAATATATCAATCCAAATCCTCCAGAGCCAATCATCTTGCCCAGTACCCATCGTTTTCTTTCAGAATCATCTAGAACTTTCTCTTCTGGAAGTGGAACAGGAAGTTTGTAGTTCTCATTTCTCCTCAGTGGCATCACTTCCGGCCTCAGGGTAGCCGCCATCCGCCTCGACCTCCAGTCCCGTGAGAAGAAGGCGGTCCTTGCTGGACAGCTGCGAAACTGAGTGGCCCCGCCCAGGCCCCACAGCTCCGGGTCAGACGGCCCATCGGGTCAGACGGCCCATCAGGCCACGGGGCCTGAAGAGCTGAAGGACGATTGTTTTAAAGAATATTCTTTAATTTAACAATTGCATATCAGTTACTTTTTATAGCTACTGCGGCAGACCCTGGAGTCCTATAGCCTAGGATCAGATTTTGCTCCCAAGAAGTTCATTTTGACTTGGAGAGGAACAGAGCTGCATAGATTAACAGATAATTACAGTGCAGGGCAATAAATGCTTTCAGGTAAACACTGATTATGAGAGGATATTTGAAGAGGTAACTGCTCTGACATGTGGGACCAGGAAAGACTTGGGAGGGATGACATCTAAACCAAGAGAGTAAGAACAAGCAGGGGAAAGCCCACCAGAAGATGGGAGCCTAGAAAGAAGGGTGTTTCAGGCAAAATGTAATCCATCAAGTATAGTAGAATTCTGCAGTCATTTTAAGGAATAACCTAAATACTCCTCGTAAAAATCTTTATAATCGGGATCACATTTGAATATGTTGAAGAAATCTGCTTTGACCTTTTCTGTCTTGTCAGAATTTATTAAAAAACCCTTGACATTCTGACATTCATCCTTGTACTTTGGCAATTTCAGAAGTTGCTTTGATAAAATTGACTTTAAGAAGCACAATAAATGTGAAGCTAAAGAAGGAAAAAGGTTTTTTTTATTGAGGTGAATTAATGTAAGTAAATTTTCAAGTACATGAGCTTCTGAGAAGAATGATTAAGGGTGGTATAAAAGGAAATTAATTCATCAGAGGGACTCTGGCCTTGGTCACCGCCAAGGAGCAATCACATAAATGTCATCATAAAGTTAGACAAAATTATGTAATTGTGTAACCTTTTTGTATCTTGTAATATCCAACAGGAATAGTCCCCATTTGTACACAGTTATAGTAGGCTTGTGTAAGAGAAGGATGGCCAGACTCATTTAAGGCTGGGCATCCACGACTGACGCATGAAGTAGAAATTTCCATCAGGTTCAAACATTTTCAGTTAGGAAAGTTTGAATAAGATTCTTAGCTGTGATTTAGAAACAAGTAATTTAAAGATGGGGCTACAGGTAAACTGTAACCTTTGAGTAGACAGTTTTTTCTTCTTCCTCCCCTGCACCCATTCCTCCTTCTCTTCATTTTTTCCCTCCTGGTAACAGACTTTTCTCACCTCACCCCACTTGCCAAAACTTGACCAAACATAATCCTTCATATCTTTGGCCACTGTGCTTGGCTGAAAGAGTAGGAACAATACTTCAGCAGGGCTAGTCAGAGACTTTTTTGGGGGACATTTCAAACTGGATCTGGAAAGAGAAGCCCCATTCGTCTAGTTGAGTTAAACGGGAGGAGACTGAAAGCCCCGAGAGACTGTAGCGCCATTGCATTGAAAGAGAGCTGCAGGTCAGACAAACAAAAGAGAGGCTAAGGAAGAGTTCTGATGACATTGGCTCCAACTATCCTTTGTTTACCTACCTTCCTCGCCTCCTTCCTTCCTTTCCTTCCTTCCTTCCCTCCTCCTTCTTTTCCTCCTTCTCCTCCTCCTCTCTCTCATCCCTCCCTCCCTCCCTCTCTCTTTAGTTTCCAAGGGACATAATTCACTTACCATACAGGGCACTCATTCAAAGGGCACAATTCAATGGTTTTTAAATATATTAAAAGTGACAGGCAACCATCACTGCAGTCAATTTTAGGTATTTTCATCCTCAGGAGAAACTATTATCAATTAGTTCTCATTTCTCCCTAACTTCCTTACCCCTAGGCTTATTTTCTGCCTCTGTATACATTTTCCTATTTCTGACATTGTATATACATGGAATCATATACTCTGTGGTCTTTTGTGATTGGCTTCTTTCACTGAGCATGTTTTCAAGATTCATCCATCTTGCAGCATGTATTCTTTTTATGGTTTATTATTTCATAGTATGAAGGACAGTTGCATTGAATATCACTTTTTAGCTCTTCTGAATCTGCTGTTGTGAACATTTGTGGGTAAGTTTTCATACAGACATATGTTTTTACTTATCCTGGAGGTAATACTTCACAGTGGAATTGCAGGGTCACAGAGCCAGCCAATGTTTACTTTTTGAGGAACTGCCAAATTGTTTTCAAAAGTGGCTGCAATATTTTACATTTCTACCAGCAATATATGTTTCTGCACTACCCCACAAAACTTGTTATTGTCTATCTTTTTGATCATAGGCAGGCTGGTGAGTGTGAAGGGTGTGGTATTGTGGTTTTGATTTGCATTTTTCTAATAATATTTAACTTAGTTGCTTGCTATTTGTATGTCTTCTTTAGAAATGTGTCTATTCAGACCATTTGCCCATTTGAAAATTGACTTTTCTTTTAAAAATTAATACATTTTATTTTAAGGATAGTTTTAGATTTTTTAGAAATATTCAGCAGGGTTGTGTGTGTGTGTGTGTGTGTGTGTGTGTGTGTGTGTGTGTGTGTGTGTTTTGGTACTGGGAATCAAACTCAGGACCTTGTGCTTGCAAGGCAGGCTGTGGCACCACGGAGCCAAATCCCTGGCCCTCAGCAGGTGTTTTAATGTCATTTTATTAGGTTGTAAGAATTCTTTATAGATTTTAGATACAAGTCACTTATCAGATATATGATTCAAAAATATTTTCTCTCTTTTTGTGGATTGTATTTT